>NC_081383.1:38492478-38744978 GCF_030684315.1 Stegostoma tigrinum
ATGATTGCACACTACCCTCCCGCTGTCCCCGAAGCCTTTACAGGATCCAGCCTTTGGACTTCTGAGGAATTCAAGAAAGCCTCAGTCACCAGAGAGGTTCATCGTTGAACTGCAGGCTGACAAGTGCCCGGGTCCTGAAAGACTCTTCTTCCTCAGGCAGTTCAGGAAATTTGGCACGTCCACAATGTCCCTCACCAACTTCAACAGATGCACCTTAGTAAGCATACTGTCCGGCTGCGTAACGGCCTGGTATGGCAACTCTCTGCCCAGGACCGTAAGAATCTATGGAAGGCTGTCGGACTATCACAGAAGCCAGCTTTCCGTCCATGGGCTCTATTTACATGGTTTGCTGCAGCAGAAAGGTGGCCGATATCATCAAAGACCCACTGCACCCTGGTAATGTTCTCCTACAACCTCTTCTCTCAGCAGAAGTTATAGAATACTGAACACATGCACAAGCAAGTTCAGGAACAGCCTCTTTCTGGCTGTTATCAGACTGTTGAATGAACTCTAGCCTCAAATAATGTAACCTGCAATGTAACCCATATGTCTCGAAGTCTTTTTGATCTTTAAGTCCTTTGCTTGTTGTGATCTGCCTGTTCCGCTTGTAAACGAAGCTTTACACTGTATTTCAGTACACATGACAATAAAATCAATCCATCAAACTTCGGGCTTGAAAAGAAATGTCTAGCAAGATAGTAATGTGTTGGTTTTAATTTTCTAAAATTCCTTTGATTCAGGGATGGTCTCATCATTATTGGGCGACAGTGAATTATCTTGTATATTCAAATATGGAGAATAGCAGAAGGCAGAGATCTACAGGTCAGTTAACTTAACGTCTATTGTAGGGAAAATGTTAGAAGCTATCATTAAAATCGATTAGAGCAAAGCACTTGGACATGATCAAGGTAATCAGGCAGATTCATGAGCCTGAATGGTCTGCTCCTGCTCCTAATTCATATTCTTGTAGGACTTGACAGAGCGAATGTAAAAAGGTTGTTCACCCTTGTCGGGGAGCCAAACACCAGAAGGAAAAGTCTCAGAGTAACGGATGGTCTACTTATATCAGAGACGAAGAGAAATGTTTTCTTGGAGGGCAGTGAATATGTGGAATTCTTTACCAGAAAGGACTGTAAAGGCTTGGTCATTAAGTATATTCAAGACTGAGCTAGGCAGATTTCTTACAAAGTAAGGGATCAAAAATTATGGGGATAAGGCAGAAAAGTAAAATTGAGGAATATCAGAATAGTCATGATCTCACTGACTAGTAGAACAGATTGAATGGGCTGAATGGCCTAATTCTGCTCCCACATCTTATGGTGTTGATTGTGTTAACTGCATGAAGTTGGAAAGCAGTGGAGCCTATCTGGGTGTCTTCACCAACACCAAACATTCATATGCGGTACTTGGAAAATCAGACTGTCAAAATCAGGCAGTTCTTGCCAGATCTGGTTCCAATCAAAACATGCTCAAGGATTCTTTTACTCTCAAGTTAAAAGGCAAGCTTTGTGATGGCCAGGAATTGAACCTGCCTGGAAACTCAGCACTGCATCCACTGTTACCCAAAAGCCAGCAGTAACTGTTATACAGCAATGTAATTCTGAATCATAACAGTAAAATAGTGCAGACACTACGGACGTGAATGAAAACAGAGCTGGAGAACCTCGACATGTCTGATGGCATGTATGGAGAGAGAAACAGAGTTAACGTTTCAGGCCCAACATGATTCTTTTTCTGCAGTCTGATCCGATGTCATGTTTTCTCCAATTCAAAACATGATAAAAAAAAAACTAGAATGATAATGATAGGAGGCCTAAAAACACAGTTTGCAAGATCCCCTCAGCCTGCCCAATTGTTAAAATGTTTCCACATGCCTGTGCAATATATTCCCTTCAGGTCCATATCCAATGCCCTTGTAGAAACCACAATTGAATCAGCCTCCTGCACGTACTCTCATTCAGAATGTAACTGTTTGTTGTGTAAATAATTTCACCACAACTTATTTTGTCTTTTCCAGTCATCTGAAATCAATATCCTTTGGTTCTCAACTCTACCCAGCGATGGGAACTGGTCTGCTCTGTGCTCTGTGTGGCCCGCTCTTGATTTGGACATTTCTATCTCATTCCCAGCCAAATGTCTCTCCTCAGAGGTGAACTATGCCAGCCTATGCACAAAATTGAAATCTCTCTGCCCAGGAATATGATAAGCTGCACCTCCTGTCAAGTTTTGGTAGGATTCCTGCGGTGAAGTTCCAGAATTTGTCAGAAAACCTCAGTGGAGATTGAACAAGTGTTTAACCGTTGTTCATTGTGACTTTCTTGTTTTCAGTCTCTGGCTGTTGTGGCTTCACTAGGGCTCAGCACGTTAACAACTACGCGATTGGTTCCTGACAAGGTGGCTACACTTTAGGTGTGGACAATATGGATAAAGCATCCAGTCTGCCTCACTCTCACTCTCTCCAGTTAGCTCAGTTGGCCAGAAAGTTGGTTTGCGTCACAAAGTGAAACCAACAGAATGGTTTTAATTCCCAGACCAGCTGAGGTTACCAAGAAGGACTATCCTGCTCAATCTCTCCTGAAAACTGAAGCACAGTGGCTCTGAGGTGAAACCACCACCAGCCAAGATAGAGCCAGCTATGGCCCAGTCAGACTGAGGTGACTTTAGTTAACACACATTGTTGAACATAACGTATAAAATAAGCCTTCATAAAATGCTCCCCAAATAACAAACATTTTCTCCTGTTGCAGAGTAAAATTCCTGAGGCTGAATAAATTTCAGGAAAATCAGAATGCTTCCTTTTCCTATGCTAACTCCCTTAATCACGTCACTCCCACCCTAAGTTACATGTCTGAACTCAGGAATAGTAGTGTTTTGTCATATTTAAACTGCTCAGTTTTCCTGCAGTTCTGCACAATGTCATTTGCTACCAATGACTGGTTGAAATCACATGTTAGCCCTTGTCTGAATTGATCTCATAGGGAGAATGCCAGTCTACAGTCTGGCCAGATTAAACTGTTCCCAGGGGGTTCTCGGGTGGACTCAATTCAGTTAAACCTGAGTCTTGCCAGTTGCATGTATTCACCAATTGTACTGGTGTCAAAAACAGTCTTTTTTTAATGTTCTGTGCATTTGTCCATATCATGTTAGGACACTAGATTTTAAAGCAATCCAGACAGTTTATTGGGCACAGACAAATTTGTTTCTTTGGAACAAACACACTCTCGAAGTGATTGCTGGCAGTGTTTATTATATCGCTCAACATCAGCAGTACATTCAGGTTATTGTCTCTCCACAAGCTGGAGAATGTAGACACTCAGATGTTACTGTGGTTACATGCATCAAACACAGAATGATATTAACCTTTTATGTGAAGCTATAGAAATGTGCAGAAGCTGATATTATCCCACTTTTCAAATTGCAGCAGGCAGCTAAAGCAATGGCATCGAATGAGTCGACATCAGCAGAAATGGTTGCCTCATTCTTTCAGGTGGGGTTCAATGAAGCTTTGGTTTCACACATGGCTCCTTACACGATGGGATAGAACATATAGCTGGCAATCCCACAGTTATTCCCTTTGTCCTTAGACATTCTGATGTATCCTTTTTCACCCCAGGATGTTCCCCAACTGAAAAATAAGAAGATAAATTGATGTCGGAATCAAACTTCTGTTGTAGAGGCATATGTGGAGAGCCAGCTGCTTTAACACTGGGATCCGATTGAGATGATTTTAGGGGCTGGATTCTTTCCTAGCACCTGGAATTATCTGAGCCAGATAATGAGTTGTGAAGATTACTGTACATTAGCCTGGAAGGATTCAATTTTGCTATTTTGCACAAGTTGCTAATCTGTACAGTGAGTTTAGACTCACTACAAACTTTAACATGGCATGAGGGTAACCTCTGTAAAAAGAATCAGGCCCAGCTGAAGCAGGTGTGTGGGAAATAGGGTCGAGTGAGATCACTGACTGTTGTCTCCTGGAGATTGCCTGCATGCCTTTTGGAGGAGAAGAATTTCTCAGTGATTTTTACCATCATCTTCTGAGATTGCCTGCCACAGGAGACTGTCTGAGTGGAAAATGATTCGATGGTGCAGGTTACCCAGTGTCTCCTGGTACTACAAGCACTAAAAAAAGACCCAGACTCACCAAGCTATTCTACTTCTCACCTATCCCTTCCTCCCACCTCAAGCTGCACCTCCAATTCCTACCTACTAACCTCATCCCACCCCCTTGACCTGTCTGTCTTCCCTGGACTGACCTATCCCCTCCCTACCTCCCCACCTATACTCTCCTCTCCACCTATCTTCTTTTCTCTCCATCCACGGTCCGCCTCCCCCTCTCTCCCTATTTATTCCAGAACCCTCTCCCCAACCCCCTCCGTGATGAAGGGTCTAAGCCCGAAACGTCAGCTTTTGTGCTCCTGAGATGCAGCTGGGCCTGTTGTGTTCATCCAGCTCCACACTTTGTTATCTCTACCACCCATTACATCCTGGCACTATCCACCTTATCAAAGCATAATGTGTTTTGTTTTAAGCTACACATGTGCTATTTCCTCTGGGCCTCTAGGAAATGTAGAAATGTAGAAATGCGTGTGTGTGTGTGTGTGTGTGTGTGTGTGTGTGTGTGTGTGTGTGTGTGTCTACTCACTGCGCCACAGGACATCTTTCTTCAAGCGTTCTGTATCCAATCTGAATTGAAAATTTTCGCCAGCCCTGTGAATACCTCTTCCAATCCTAATTTTAATGATTGTAATGCTGTCAGCCAGCTGGCCCTCATAGAATATGAGTTCCCTGATTGGGGCTTGTTAACCTGGTCCAATCAGGGAGTCCTGACTGCCATATTAAAAGCGTGAGCCTCAGAGATACTGACACTTTGGTGCCAGACTATGTGAGAGGCAGTACTTCAGTCAAGGACTATGCAGGTGTAAAGAAAGGGTCACTTAGTGGCCGGATGCCAGCTTCTGGAGTTATTTCAGATATCATTTCAGATGGCACTACAATTCACCCTTCACATCCAGGTAAACACAGTGTGCTGTGTTGGTTAAACATATACACAGGCTGCAGCACAGAGACAGGAAATTCACTCTGTGTCAGTGTTCATACTCCACATAACTCCCCTCCCATACACCTTCCTCTAACCCTGTCACCACCTCCTTCTGTTCCTTCACCACCCCCCCCCGCCTTTCACCTCCTCCTTCCTCTTTAATATATCTGTGTCATTCAACTCAACCACTTCTCATGGTAATAGTTTCCCCATTGCCAGACCACTCTGGGTAAGGAAGTTCCTCCTGAGGTTCTGATTGGATTCGTTAATGGCTACTTTAAATGAGCTTTGAGAGTAAACCCAGTGCTCATGTCGCTGCCTCAGATCTGTTCAGTTGTTTGTTGCTTATAGAGTATATACCTGTTTTTAACCAGCCAATAGTTCATTCCATTCTCAGTTCCAAATCCAACCGTCAGCACTGCATGGTTTGCGGGGTGTTTGCAGTCTTGATCATAGTAAACTCCTGTATGGAGACGCACATTGCACATGCTTAATTGTAAAATGTTTAATTAATTTTACTTTACCTTTGATTATTGAACACTGTCACGTTTTCTTCATCAACGATCTTCCAGTTGACAATCCTCACTCCTTGACATTGCTTTCATTCAATTTTATCAATGTTTCCCAATGCCCTCAACTCTGCCACTCACACCTCCTCGTGACATAGCTCTTAGATTCCAAGTTATATAGCACAGAAACAGATCCCTCAGTCCAACTTGTCCATGTCAACCAGATATCTTAAATGAATCTAGTTCCACTTGCCAGCATTTGGCACTTATCCCTCGAAAGCCTTCCTATTCATGTATATATCTAGATGCCTTTTAAATGTTGTAATTGTACCAGCCTCCACCACCTCCTCTGGAAGCTCATTCCATACATGCACCACCCTCTCCATTGAAAAAGTTACTCTTTAGGTCCCTTTTCACCTGCAGTTTTGGGCTCCCCATGGATCAGAAATTGGCTAGCTGGAAGAAGACTGAGAGTGGTGGTTGATGGGAAATTTTGGGGCCACTGCTGTTTGTCATTTTTATAAATGACCTGGATAAGGGCGTAGAAGGATGGGTTAGTAAATTTGCGGATGACACTAAAGTCGGTGGAGTTGTAGATAGTGCGGAAGAATGTTGCAGGTTACAGAGGGGCATAGATAAGCTGCAGAGCTGGGCTGAGAGGTGGTAAATGGAGTTTAACGCAGAAAAGTGTGAGGTGATTCACTTTGGAAGGAGTTGCAGGAATACAGAGTACTGGGCTAATGGTAAGATTCTTGGTAGTGTGGACGAGCAGAGAGATCTCAGTGTCCATGTACATAGATCCCTGAAAGTTGCCACCCAGGTTGATGGGGTTGTTAAGAAGGTGTACAGTGTGTTAGGTTTTATTGGTAGAGAGATTGAGTTTCAGAGCCACAAGGTCACTTTGCAGCTGTACAAAACTCTGGTGCGGCCACACTTGGAGTATTGCATACAGTTCTGGTCATCGCATTATAAGAAGGATGTGGAAGCATTGGAAAGGGTGCAGAGGAGATTTACCAAGATGCTGCCTGGTCTGGAGGGAAGGTCTTATGAGGAAAGGCTGAGGGACTTGAGGCTGTTTTCATTAGAGAGACAAAGGTTAAGAGACGACTTAATAGAGACATTCAAGATGGTCAGAGATTTAGATAGGGTGGACAGTGAAAGCCTTTTTCCTCGGGTGGAGATGGCTAGCGCGAGGAGACATAGCTTTAAATTCAGGGGTAATAGATATAGGACAAATGTCAGTGGGAGATTCTTTACTCAGAGAGTAGTAAGGGCGTGGAATACCCTGCCTGCAACAGTAGTGGACTCGCCAACTTTAAGGGCATTTAAATGGACATTGGATAAACATATGGATGATAATGGAATAGTGTAGGTTAGATGGGCTTCAGATCGGTTTCTCAGGTCGGCGCAACATTGAGGGCTGAAGGGCCTGTACTGCGCTGTAATGCTCTATGTTCTACCCTGGGGAAAAGACCTTGGCTATTCACCCTATCCATGCCCCTCATGATTTTATAAACATCTATCAGGTCACCCCTCAGCCTCCGACGCTCCAGGGAAAACAGCCCCAACCTACTCAGCCTCTCCCTGGAGCTCAAAACATCCAATACCAACAACGTCCTTTTTAAATATTTTCCAAGTTCTTTCATGTTTAACTACATCTTTCCTATAGCAGCGAAGACAGAATTAAACACTGTATTTCAAAAGTGGCCCCACCAATGTCCTGTATGGACACAACATGACCTCCCAACTCCTTTACTCAATGTTATGATCAATGAGGGCAAGCATGCCAAATGCCACCTTCACTGTCTTATCTGCCTGTAAATCCACTTTGAAGGAACTATGCACCTGCGCCCCTCACCTTCTTTGTTTGGCAACACTCTCTAAGGCCCTACCATTAACTGTATGTGTTTCTTTACTTTCTTTACTTTTCTCATTTTCACTCCTTTTGGCATTGCACCACGAACCCTTTTCACATTTAATCTCCTTTGTTCCACCCTATCACAGACCTTCCCTTTTCTCTTTTCCAACTGGAAGTCCTGTCTTGATTACATTCTTCCAATTCCTACAACTTTTGCTGATGTCTTTGTGTCAATGATCGCCATTGCCTGCATTCCCATTTGGTTTTGCTGCCATACATCAGAATATTGCAGCAGCTCTGGGCTCTGATCACTGTGTTTCTGGGGTGTAACTTGCTGAACCTCTCACTTCCACCACATACATTGTACCAATCAACTGAGCGCAGACAGCACTGGGGTGCAATCTACTAAAATCTGTGACAAGCCTTGCACCCAGCTCACACTTCCTGCAAGTGCAAAAGGAAAGGAACACTTGCACTTATATCGCACTTTACCCAGCACCAGATGTCTCGATGTGCTTTGGAGCCAGTGAACTGCTTTGAAATATAAGCACTGCTGTGATATAGGAAATGGAGCAAACAATATGTGCATAGCAAGCCCTGACAGTGAACATGGGGAGAGGGCTGTGGGCCACAGATTTGGTTCCATAGCATCCTCGGTTTTTGGAGCTTGGTTTGGTCTCCGACTGTGTGTAACACCAATTGGATGCTATCTGTGCTAACAGGTTCTCTTAACCACACACACACACACACACACACACACACACACACACACACACACACACACACACACACACACAAACTCTCTCTCTCACTCATTCACACACACACACACACACACTTGCACTCACTCACTCACACGCGCGCGCACACACACACACACACACTCTCACTTATTCACACGCACGCACTTGCACTCATTCACACACATTCACCAAACTCTCACACACAGTCTCACACTCTCACACACACAAACACTCACTCACACACTTTCACTCAGACTCACACTCTCACTCATTCATACATAACTCACTCACACACACACACTCACACACATACTCTCACACACAAACTCACACTCACTCTCACTCACACACACTCTCACTCATTCACACACACACACACACACACACACACACACACACACAATTTAACTTATTCACACACACACACAGACTCTCACTCATTCACATACGCACACACTCACACACTCTTACTCATTCACATTCACCCGCACTTACACTCATTCACACACACTCACTCTCACATGCACACACACTCAATCAGACACACACACAGTCTGACTCACTCTCTCTCACACACACACACATGCTCCCTCACAAACACACAGAGTCACACACACTCACGCACACACACACACACACATGCACACACACACGCACACACACGCACACACACAGTCACACTCACTCATTCTTACTCTCACGTACTGTCTCTCGTGTGCTGCCACCATCTCTCACTCTCCCGGGATTAGGAAGGACCTCCACATCGCACTATTTAACACAATCATTAAGTATTTTCCAGTTTGTTGCTGGTTAATCTCCTCTGGCTCTGGGTTGTGCTGTGGCAGTGCTGAAGTGAGCAGGCTCCTTGAGCAGGTAACCATCCCCCATTGGCCACGGTTGTTGCAATTCCTGTCGAAGTGCCACATGAGAGGAGATTGAGAGAGGCCGAGAAACCCCTGCTGATGGTGCAGGGTGGGGAAGGAGGGGGTCTCTCAGCAGGAGGTCCAGGGATTTCTGCTTTCCTCCTAACCCAGGAACAATGAGTGTGCCATCTTCACTTTGCAAGGATGCCACTCATATTACTCGAACACCTCTGGTAAACAGCCCTGTAAATTTCATAGCAGGCCACGGATGGCATTGCCAGGGGCTGTGGAGCTGACTGTGGCCCGAATATTATTTTCACCACAGGGTTGTCTTTTAGTCGTGTGGACTGCTTTAAGTGGTGCCAGCCTCACACGTCCTTGTGCCCCAGTGCCAAGGTGTGCGTTCACCCAGCAGCATATCACCACTGAGGTGCACCTCACAGTCAGTTACATTAGTGACAGCACAAAATTTCCGAGCTGCCTTCACTGCAAAAAGGAGCGGGTAAATTTCCCATCGCCATTCCTGAGCTCAGTTTCCAATCTGATTGAAATTTATCCCCGTGGTGCCTGACAGCACTGGGCTGCCTGGAGCACGGGGTGGGGGGAAGGAGGGAAAAGCATGAACAAAGGGGAGAGGTGTGGTCCATTGTAAACATCGAGACATTAATAACAAATTAGTTGTCAGGAAGTGTGTCTGTGGATTAATGATTTTTGGTATCTTTTCTTGAATTGTTAATAACCTGACTGATAAACATCATCCAGAATGCTGGGTCTTACCTTGTTCATAAAACTGGAAGGTCTTTAGGCCTGAATAAATCACAACAGAGATTGGTCCTACGTCTCTCACTGCTTTTGCCAAATTAATTTCGCCTTCTCTTATACGTTTACAGTTAATGATTCTGGCAACAATTTTAGTTCTGTGATGTCTGCAGAATCCAACCTAAATGTGAAAAATAAATGTTCATTCAGATCATGTTTAAGTTGTTTCCACTTCTGTTGACTCTTCTCTGCTTTCAGATTTTGGCTGCCACTTCCTTTCTCCAAAATCGGAAGGGTCCTTGCTAAATGTTGAAGAAAAGTTCAAAGTTAATGTTCACTAATACTTTGCAATACTTGTCTAGGTTTAAAATTGAGTCATAGAGCATGGAAACAGAATCCTCCTCCAACTCGTCCATGCTGACTAGATAACCTAATGTGACCTATTCCCATTTGCCAGCCTTTGGCCCTAAACCTTTCCTATTCACATAGCCATCCAAATGCCTTTTAAATGTTGTAATTGTACCAGCCTCCACCACCTCCTCTGGCAGCTCATTCCATACATGCACCACCCTCAGTGTGAAAATAGTTACCCCTCAGTTCGTTTTTAGTATTGTTTTGTATCGATCATAATATTTATCAATCAATGCATTTGACACATTCTACATTGAGGTTAAACGAAGGGATTCAAAATAAATAGAAAAGTGGGGACTTGGAGAACATCATACTCAGCCTCGACAACTCGATTTGCCAATCAAACTTTCCCTCTGGCTAACTCATTCTGAAACTGCTTTGGAAAGTATTGAGCCCGTTTGGAATTTTCAGTCACCTCAAATGAAAAATGTTCTCACACTTCCAAAAATTAAGTCATTCAGATAAATCTTTCTCAAACAGTCCACAGTTTACAAAATTGAAGAATCTTTGGATTACAACTCATTCTTTTTCGGCCTCTTCTCGGGTCCCTTTAAATCCTTCCCCTCTCGTCTCAAACCTATGCCCTCTACTTTTAGACTCCCCTACCCGAGGAAAAAGACCTTGGCTGTTCACCCTATCCGTGCCCTTCACTATTTTATGAACGTTGATAAGGTCACCCCTCAGCCTCTGCTGCTCCAGGGCGATAAAAGCCCCATGCCATTCGACTTCTCCGTATAAATAAAACCCAGTCCCCAGCAACATGCTTGTAAATCTTTGCTGCATCCGCTCAAATTTAACACATCCTCCCTATAGCAGCACAACCAAAACTGTATGAAGTGTTCCAAAAATGGCCTCACCAACGTCCGCTCAAATTTAACACATCCTCCCTATAGCAGCACAACCAAAACTGTATGAAGTGTTCCAAAAATGGCCTCACCAACGTCCTGCTGAGACTAGTCCTATGATGTCCCGAGTCCTACATTCAATGTTCTGAGCAATCATGGCAACTGTGTCCCCAGCACCTTCCTCTCCATCCTATCTCTCTGCAATTCCACTTCCAAGGAACTATGCACCTGCTCCCCTCGGTCTCTTTGTAGCATCTTGCACCTTGGAAATGATGGAGTATTTTGATTTCATTTCCCGTTTCTGTGTTTCAATGAAAACTGGACAATCGTAAATGTGGCAGCTATTGCAGAATGTTCCTCTTGTCTGATGGAGTGAAAATTTTGGTCCGTGACTTCTCACCAATACTGCAGTTTAGTGCAGCTTTAGAAACACAGGGCAGGATTTAATGCCTCTCCTGGGGTGAGGCTGCTGCTGGGAGGATGTACTTACATTGGTGGGGGCACATGGCAGGAGGGAATTCTACCTTCACCCTGATTAAATCCAAGCTGGATTAGAATGTGAATGGCCTTCCTGTCACATTGCTAATTTCATCATGCATCAGTTCACAGCATGTAGCTATGACTGACTGTATCAGCATTTATTGCCGTTTTAGACTTGTTTTGGAGAAGGTGGAGATGAGCTGCCCTCCGGAACCATTGCGGAATATTTGATAGGTGCACTCACCATGCTTTTAGAGAGGGAGTTCAAGGGTTTTGCCCCAGGAGCAGTGAAGGAATGACAATGCATTCCCAAGCCAGAATGGTGCTTGGTGTGAGGGCAATTTGTGGTGGCGGTGTTCCCAAGTATTTGCTGCCCTTGTCCTTCTTGATGGAAGTGGTCATGATTTGGAAGGTACTGCCTCCAGCCCGGAGGTACATTTCTGCAGTGCACCTTGTAGAGAGTACATACTGCTGCCACTTTATGATGGTAGTGGAGAGAGTGAATATTTGTGGGTGCAGTGCTAGTCAGGTAGCCTGGATTGGGTCCGGCTTCTTCAGTGCTGCTGGAGCTGCACCTGTTGAGGTGTGTGAAAGTGTTCCATCACTCCTATGACTTGTGTTTAGTTGATGGAAAGGCTTCGGGGATGTTGATAGTGGGAGGCTCAGTGATGCTGGTATTATTGGATGGCAAGGAATGATGGTTAGGTTCTCTCTTGTTGGAGTTGGTCATTACCTAGCTCTTGTGTTGTGAGAGCGCGTCCCCCCGCACCCCCTAACCCTCCATCAGGACCAATACATGCCCTCGGGTTGGTGTTGTAAGGACAGTCACTGTCTCCCTGTTAAACAGGACCGCTGGCCTCAGGCTGGTAATGGCCGCTCCTTGGACCTTTCATCTGGGAGGAGCACTGCTGGTGTGCCGGTCAGTGCCTGAGTGACAATAAATCCTTTGGGACCTTCATGAAAAGAGGGGACTCTGGTTCTTGTTGACTCTCCAACCGGTGGGCGGGAGATCAGCATCTCAGTTAAACATGGCCATAGGGTTGGCTCAGAGTAAAGTGATGCCAAGTCACCACATCATTGACCCCTGTCATATGGAGAGAGTGCTACTTTTATCCAGTTGTTTCTTTTGCCAATGAGTGGCCGGCCCTGTGGAGAGCACAGTGCGAGGTCACATAGTGACCTCAGACTCTGCCTCACCTGTGACCTCAGGTTGTCTCAGGGAAAATAGAACAATGTTGAGCCAATTCCAAAAATAATCACAGCTCTGCTGGATAATAACACATGTATGGGTCATCTACAAGGAGCTCCAACATGAGGGTCTGGAGGAGCTGGGTGAAACATTTGAAGGGTGAACTGAAGAATCAGCTGAAGCTGTGTGATACTGAGACAAGCAGCTGGGAAATGCTTGCAAAAGGCAGATCACAATGACACCCAATACAGAGGGACAAATGTGATGTGAAGAAATATCAACAGAATACAACAGTGGCTTCTGGTGAAACAACATCTGCACAAAAAGCAAGCTACAAAAATATTCACCCAAGGGCAGGCTCGAGCCATGTTGTGTCTTCATTCCACCCCAGTATTTACAGACTGGCCATAGACGGAGCCAAATAGTTTGCACATCAAATGAGCCTTCTCACCAAACATTAATAACTGTGCACAGGTCACACTTTAAACTTAATTGCTTCATTTTTATGTAAATTGCAGCTTAGGTTGGAGTCACTGACTGGCTTGATTGGACACATGGGAGAAGCAGACAGAGTAAAATAATTTCCTCTAGTCTTAACACTTTAGTCTTTCTGCAGTAACTGTTGTACTAGATGGTGTGTATTCCCAGATCAAGTACAGAACTTGCTGAATGATCTAGAGATAACACAGCGTGGAGCTGAAGGAACACAACAGGCCAGGCAGCATCAGATGAGCAGGAAAGCTGACGTTTCACGAAGAAGGGTCCAGATCCGAAACATCAGCTTTCCATCTCCTCTGATACTACCTGGCCTCTACCCCCACACTGCGTTATCTCTGCCTCCAGCATTGGCAGTTCTGAATATTTCATGCTGAATGATCTGATGATTCGGCTGACTGCCACATCAACATACTGGCTCACAGAATTGTGAGCAGCAAGACCCAGGAATGGAAATACCCTTAACTCCTCATTCACATTGCCTGAGAGCAGGAGGTGTCGAGTGAGGATTTAGGAGATCATTACAAGATAAGGGAGAAATGAGAGGGAGAGCTGGCCTTGTCCTGAAAGGTGATATTCAGACTGCTTTCACAGTGCCACTGGCAGAAACCTGGGAGCAGATTCTCAAGGAAGGATTGATCCAGAGTAGGGTGCCAGCTTCCATTCAATTAGCACTGGGTTACACTGCTAACCATGAATGCTGAAAACAGACTGTACCTGGTGAATTTGAAAGACATTTAAAAGAAATTTACCTGTCCTGTGTAAGGGTAGGCCTCAGCAGAGTTCATGCCTTTTCTTCTAATCATATATCGAAAGGCTCTCGCAAGCAATCCACCACGACATCCACCATTTCCTTTGTCACAATCAATCAGGCTCTGTTCACTCAGAGAAACCAGTCTTCCATACGTCTTTGCCCACTGTCCTTCAACAGCACCAAGTGCACTGAAAGCCCAGGAAGCACGACATTGTTGCTGGTAATGAGAGAAATACAACAATATTAAAACATTCTGATGTAAAAATAATATCCACTTTCCATCTCCTCTCAGGTGGCGTACAGTCTCACACTGATGCTATGAGTCATTCTGTTTGATGAGGTCTTTCAGAATCACACGGGATGAGTGGGTGCCTGTGTACCAGGGTTCAGGGGGCATTGCTCTTTGGAGAAGCAGCATCATTGACAGCAGAATAACTTTGGAAGAGATTAGGGATGGAGTCAGGAATACAGTAATTCACCACTGCCTGTGATCCAGGGTTAAATTCAGTTTGGATAATAGTCTCTCTGGGGGCTGTAAGAATCATTTGCGAATTTTGACAACTTCAACCAACTTCCTGTTAAGCCTCACATCAAGGGGAAAGAAATGGACAAACGTTGACATGAAATTAACAATCTGACTCTGAGACATAAGGATGCTGCAGTGGAAGATGGAAATGTTGGACTGGTGCAGGATTCAATGTTTTTTTGAGAGGGAATTTAAACCACATTGTTGGTGAGGAATAAAGGGGAACACCACAGAGCCAGCTGTGTACAGTCAATGGCGCCCAGCACCACAGGCCATCCCTCTAACCTGGCAAATCCCTATCCTTCTCTGAGCCATGGTGAGTTGCTCTTTCAATGGAGCCATGTAAGAACCAACTTGCTTTTCTGCACTTGTGCATTCTTGGAGTAATTTACCACAAATTGATTAATTAAAACCTGTATTCTCCAAGATTGCAATGCTGACCGAACTAAACAGACAAGTATATTTGGCTTCTGAATAGCATCTCACTCTACATTTTCTGTTTTTGATGAGTGGTGAGATGATTTTCTCTCTTGGCAGTGCTGCGTTGTAAATTAAGAGGGGTTATCGATTGTGAAATGCCTTGTTAAATGTTCAACTTGTCGCCTGATGAAGGGTCTAGGCCCGAAACGTCAGCTTTTGTGCTCCTAAGACGCTGCTTGGCCTGTTGTGTTCATCAAGCCCCATACTTTGTTATCTTGGATTCTCCAGCATCTGCAGTTCCCATTATCTCTCATCATTCAGTTTCCTCTCTTACCAAATGAGTTCGATAGCAAGGAAACATGACATGGCATTCAGAGAGGGGACCTGATGGATGCAGTTCCCAGATTGTTCCAAAGGTCCTCATTGCTCCATCAGATCAAACAGCATCGCAAGGTACTATGTACAGGCTCCAGCTGCAGATGCCCCACACTGATGGACATTGGCGTCTCGTATTTGCGAGCCACTGAATACCATGATGGCACCTCCCTGTTGCACTTGCTGGCAGCTGTGGGAGCACAAATGTGGAGTGAAGGGTGTACTTGCAACTGGCTTAGGAAAGGTGCTGCAGGTCAAGACACCCAGCTCACAGACTGGACCAAGGTACATCGCAGGTACGCCAAGGGCAGCCTCTGATACCAGTCCAGAGGACTGGCCACAGCCAGGGGGTGTCCCTGCCTTTGTGGTCCATAGACTGGGCCACACAGGTCCTGTGGCTCCATCGTGACCAGTCTGTGTGGGAAGCGGGGTGGGGGACTAACACGGTCAGGGAGATGTACAGCTAATCAGCCAGGGGTCAGGGCGTTTCTAGTCTGGGACTGTTCAGTTAGTTTGTGGAAGGGAGTCAGGCACAGGCAATCTGTTACGTCCGTCCAGAGATGAACTGAGGAGGAAATGGGTGCTGCGGTTCAGGGACAAGGGGTCTGCTGCCATGAGAAGAAGACTTTGTAATTCTTCAGGACTGGGGGCTATAGGTTGGGTGTGGGGGATAACAGTTGTGAAGGGAGCGTGGGTGGTAACTATCTGCAATAGTCGATACAATAAATCTTGAATGGGAAGGGAGTCATGTGATGGAGGCTTCGATCATAGGAGCAGACTGGCTTCTTTAAGGCCCTTTAAAGGAGACAACATTTCACATGGAGCCATGATCTGTAGAAGACACGGGTCTGTGCGGTTTGTAATCCCCAGCCATTCAGATTCATTGGCCCCGTGTGTGTTGCACTCCTCCCTGTCCAGAGATCGCTGACCAACTCCGTGGCACCAAAACTGTTGGACACAAAGGCCGGGGAAAGCAATAAGGAAGTTGTAGGATGAGGGACGATGGTTTGGAGCAGCACACACACTGACCTCTGTACACATTGTTCTTCTTGCTTCCCCATTTTGCACAGGCTCTCGACACAGACATTGATCTCGTGTGATCATGAAGTTGGGCTTCATGCTGGTTACAGTTACATTCAGACCTCCCTCCACAGAGTGAGAAACAGCCAAATGTGAGGTCAAAAAGGTGCCATTGATAGAAAAGTACAAAACCAGGTACTGTGCATCGTCACCCTTGCCACCGAGGGTCCTTTATCTTCTCTGTCCCCCAGTCACTCTGACGTAGTGTACTCCTGGTCCCTGAGTGTGCTCATTGGCACAAGCTGTTAGCCCTGGAGGTACACTCACTCAACCTCAGGGCAGTTATGCCTGGGGGGTTTGGACAATGCTGAGCAGAATGGGGCAAACAAGATGGAGGTGGAGGGCGCAACCATCTCTGAGACACCCTCTGTGTGGTCTTTGGGGAGACCTCTATGTGCTTCTTCCTCCAGCTGAGCACTGCCCTTATTTCCTGTGAGGAGGAACGGGCACTTCAACTGCATGCCTGAGGACCAGTGGGCAATGGGCATTTCGACTGTGTGCCTGAGGACCAGTGGGCAATGGGCATTTCCACTGTGTGCCTGAGGACCAGTGGGCAATGGGCATTTTCACTGTGTGCCTGAAGACCAGTGGGCAATGGGCATTTTGACTATGTGCCTCAGGACCAGTGGGCAATGGGCATTTTGACTGTGTGCCTGAGGACCAGTGGGCAATGGGCATTTCCACTGTGTGCATCAGGACCAGCGGGCAATGGTGTGTGCCCCTGTAGAGCCAACAGTGAGTGTGCTGGGCACTGGTTCTCCATGGTGACTACCAACTGGTCCCTGGAGGGTGTGGAGATCACTACCTTGGGCATCTGGGCTCACAGAGAGTATCCGCACTCCTGCAGCCTCTGCCTCTCACATCCCTGCCTGCTGCTCCTGCCCCTCCATGTGGATGATTGCTGACACCACTGGCTCCTCTCCTGTCGCTGCCTGGTCTCAGGGGGCTGAAGGAGCTGTCTCAGTGAGGTGCTCACCAGATTGTGCTCCCACACCCTCTGATGCTTACATCCTCATGAAGCTGGGGGAGAGTGCTGGAGGGGGCCTTGCTGATGTTTTCTCTCAGACCTCTACTTTCCTCCTTAGAAATCAAGGAGGTGTCTCCTTTCCCTATGGAGCTGTGGAGATACTGACGGTATCCACAAATCCTGAGGGAGAAGGTGCTGTGACCAGTGGATAGACATAGTGTGCAGTGAATGAGACTGACAGAGGGTTTAACAGGAGAGCTGGACTGGAGCGAAGAGTGATATTTACTCAGTTGATGGGATCTGGATGTTTCATGATCTCAGTCTCCTCCTGTGATGGGCAGGAGTCACTCCTGGTAGGAGCTGAGGAATCTAATGACAGGTACCTCTACACCAATCCAGGAGCTGCCTGTCCTGGTAGTGGCCTGTTACCTCCTGGAATGAGAGAAAGGGTGAGACTGAGTGAGATGATTATGGGTGGCATGGATGTTGGTACAGGTCAGGAGGTGTTTCTGAGGTGTTGAGGAACTAGTGCAGTTGCCACATTGGTTTGTGAGATGGCAAAGATGTTAGTGGCAGTGCATGAGTCTGGGTGGGAGGTGGGTGCAGTGGCGGCGGTAGAGTGAGTGGGAGGTCGCAGAGATTGTGGCACACCCCATTCTTATGGCACTGTGGCTGTTCCACTGAACCACTGAGATGGTCCTACTGGAGTGGCGATCTTGGACCAGGCTGCCAACATCTGCCAAAATGGCCTCCTCTGGGAACAGGACAGAACTCCTTCTCACTGACCCCTTGACCGGGATATGCTCCCTGTCAGAGAATTCCAAGGCCATCTTCCCTTCTCTGGCACCTTCAGAACATATTCCTGGCTGACCAGGGAAACTTTGGGATTCTAGTCCTAATGTGGCTACATAGCAGCCTCGTCTTGATGGCTCCAGTCCCAGGATTCTGGTCTTTCAGCAGATACCTATTGACTTGCTCCAGGAAAAATGTGTGGGAAGATGGGGCTAGAATTGGACATGAGGAATGTCATAGCTGTGATGATGCAGTTAACACGGTGGCTTTGATAAGATACGGTGAGAAATCTCACTGAGCCTTGTGGTGGTATCCCTCCTGAACATTCGATGTCACTCACACTTTGTGAAAAAAAGTATGATCTGGTCTTATGTAGCTCCCATACGTACACAACACTTCACACTCTAACCAGCAGATTCTGCCCTCCTGTGGACTGTATAGAAAACAGCTTTGTCTGCTTGGAGAGAATGATTGGCACAGGTTCAAGGTGCAGCGCACTGAAGTGTGACTGTGGGTTTACAAGCTGACTTGTAGAGCACATGTTCAAATATTGTCTGCAGGAGACTGGACAGGGTCTCACAGGGAAGCTTGAGAGTGCAGCTTGGAACCTTGTCGTTGTTGAGTTGTGTTAAATGGGATCCGAACTTTTATCATGTTAGAATTGTACTAGTAGACGTGAATTTTAAAATTTATCCTAACATCCTAATTTGTTTTTGAAATAAAACATTTCTAGTCTCTTCGAGTAAAAGAATGAACATTAACATCACTTACACACACCATGCTCCTATGCCTGACCACAACCAATGCCCAGAAACAACTGCAACAAGGAACAGGGGAATCATTTACAGGCAAATAAGATCTAAAATTCAAACTGAGCCTTTCTTAATTGTTTCTACAAGCACACCATAACTCCCAAAATTTTCAGAAATTAGTGTATACAGTTAATAATCAGGAGGAGGATTTATTCTGATTTTTACCTGTTTTTTTTTACTGGAGTAACTAAACCTTTTTTACGCCAGTCAACAGCTTCACCTTCATTAATTTCATCTCTTTCATTAACTTCCGGTGCAGTCAGGTTATCAGCATCAATTTGGACCATTCCACTCACGAGTTCATTAAACTCTTCATTGGTCTAGAAAGTCAAGCAGATTCATGAAATGGAGGTAGTGTAGGAGGAGGGTCAATAACCTCACAGAGCTACATTCCACACATTCACTGAGTTTAACACAAAGTGAGATGAAAGCAGTGCTGGCACTCCTTCCTCGTGTTTAATGTTTGACTGAATGAAAAAGAAGGGGCCATCTATTTCTTTCCAGTCCTGTATAAACATGGGTGGGGAGCCTGAGGGTGGCTCGAGTATCTCTGATTGGTGGCCCATCGACCAAAACAGCAGCAGTTTTTATATCTTTGTGAAGGTTCATGAGAATAATCCCTGGGAAGAAGGGAGTTATCACCAGAGAAAATGTCAAACAGGCTGGAGCCTTGAATCACTGAAGATGAGGAGAATAAGTGCTGGTCTTACAGAAACATATCAGATCCTGAGGAGATTGACAGGGTGGTGGTGAGAGGATGTTTTCCTTGATGGGGGGAGTTTCAAACCAGGGGCTGGGGTGTACAATGCAGATTGTAACTCAGACACCCAGCCATTGTGATGGGCAGAATCCATGAGGACTCAATAACACGAGTTGTTTGTATTCATAGCGTGAGTGTGTCCCATAAAGACAGCTCACACCAACGAGCACTGTTTAGTGCAATTTAATAATACAGAATCTGAACATGGAGATGAGGAGGAATTGCATTATTCAGAGGATTGTTAGTTTTTGGAATTCTCTTCCCCAGAGAGACATGGAGGCTGGAGTCACTGAATATATTCGAGTTGGAGAGAGATGGATTTTTGATTTACAGTGAAGTTCCGGGTAATGGAAGCATGGAGTGGCGAAGAAGGGATATGGAGCTGTTGAATCCCATGCCTGGATTGTGATCACAATCCAGTCAGTCACTGAGTATACTGAATGGTAGATTCAGCGTGAGGGACTAAGTGGCCAACTCCTGCTTCAGCTTCTTGTTATAACCTTACACCAGTTTCACAATTTCACAATGACTGGCATTGAACAGATCTCAGATGAAACGTCTTGTACACACCAGATCTCCAAACTGGTTCATTCCCACAGTAAATGTGTGTTTCCCCATCGAGTACTCCAGGTTATGTTGTTCGATGTATCTCATATTGTTCTCCCAGACCATTCTCCTGTAGGTCTCTTCATCCTGAATAAAGACATTAAGCCAATCAGGCTCCAGCATCTTTCATTCATAAAATTAAACAGTAGCTTTAAAAATCCCTGTGTGAAACCTGAAATAACATTTTGCAATTGGGTTTCTATCCTCCCAACCAGATCTGAAAAGTATCAGTCAGGTTCGCCCCACACTGCTCCCCACCCGCCAAAAAATAAATGCACACACAGCAAAACTTGTTTAGCTGCCAGTCTGAGAGATTGGTACTGAAAGTGAAGCAGAATAAAAAAAGCTGAACGGGAGGCTGGTTTGATACCCCCTCAGTGACGAGATTGAAAATGGACACACTCTACATCTCGCCACCTGCCCCCGTCCCAAGTGAAAGTAGTGTAGCAGCAGGCATGGGATTCAACAGCTCCATATCGCTGTGAACCTACTGAGGCCATTACATGGGCAATTACTACCCACTCAGGAACCTCGTCACCCTGTCGTGGGAGAGGCTTGCATCAAGCAGCCAGCTCAGTAGGTGAGGTTGGGCAGAGAGAGGGATGTATCTTTGAATGGGCCTCTGGGGCTGATCAGAAAGCTTCCCCTATGCCTCAACCTCCAGGGTGCCTTCCCACGATTAAAACCAAAAGAACTGTGGATGCTGTAAGTCAGGAATAAAAACAAGTTGCTGGAAAAGCTGGAGAAAAAATCAGAGTTAATGTTTCGGGTTTGGTGCTCTGCGGAAGGGTCACTGGACCTGAAACATTAACACTGAGTTTTTCTTCATGAATGCTGCCAGACCTGCTGAGTTTTTCCAGCAAATTCTGCTTTTCTGCCTTTCCACAATTGTCTCTTCAACACCAGGAATGGATTTGAATCTTCTCAAGCCATATCTGTGGTTTCTGTTGTGACTCCAGTGAAATGAGTTACACCAGGTCCTTGCTGTTTCACTATGAGTTTCATCAATCCCCTCCTGGAATTAGAGACTGAGAGAATGCTGGTGGAGTTTCAGGATCTCAATTTCACTTCACATATCCATTCCACCAACAGGTATCTCTTATATACTGCAATTAAGAATTGTCAATATCTGTCATGTGTGTGCAATCCTTTCCTCTTTCTGAGTGAGCTGAGCATTTGGAATACACTTTCTCCCAGAGCACGTTCCCCTTTTACCTCAGTGTACTGTTTCTCATGCTGTGATTTCCAGTTCTTCCAGCCTTCATCCAGTGTTGAGGCCACAGCCAGGATAGACACGAGTCCACAGCCCAGAAACAGAGAGAACTTCATGATGGACAATCTAACAGAGCAAAACCAGTGGGTTTTAGACAGAAACTGGACAATATTCCAATTAGCTGTTTGGCAAAGTTACTCTGAGAGAGGAACAATACAAATAGTATCCTCGTCCATCAAATGCTGAAACTTTTATGCATCCCAATGATACGCTCAATGGTACAATGATACAATGATATACAATGATATGCAATGATAGAGAGAACTGCGATGACCAGTGAAGAAACAATTACTCAGAGAGCAATGAGATTAAAGGCTTATAGTATCCTGGATCTGATTGATTGTATCTGAAGGTTTTAGATGTAGCTACTGCAGAGACAGTGGATACAATGGCTGCGATCTTATTTAGCTTCAGGAATTGTCTCTGTGGATTGAAAACTGTAAACGTAACAATTCCCAAAAAAGAAGGGAAAAGAAATTCGGAAGTTTTCGGCCAGTTAGGGAAGCATGATGTCATTGGGTAAAATCGAACAAAGACAACAAAGAGCAACACAGTGCGGGAATGGGCCCTTCGGCCCTCCAAGTCTGTGCCAACAAATTCTGCCCTTCCATACTAAAACTGTCTTCGTTTACAGGATCCATTTCCCTTTATTCACTTCCTACTCACGGATTTGCCCAGGTGTTTCTTGAATGTTGCTGTTGTGTCTGCTTCCACCAGCTCCACTAGCAGCACGTTCCAGGCACTCACTGCCCTGAGTGTGAAAAGCTTGCCTTGCATGTTTATTTTAAATATTTCCTTCCCCCCCGGCCCCAACAACCCTGCACCTTGAACCTGTGTCCCCTAGTAACTGACTCTTCCGGCCTGGGAAAAGGCCTCGTACTTTCCACTCTTTCAATGTCATTCACAATCTTACAGACTTCTATCAGGTTGCCCCCTCAACCTCCTGTTGGCAGGGTGGCGCTGCTGTAGTTAGCTGCAGGAAAGTTAGATGTGTTGGGTTGGGTGAGTTAGTAAGTTTGCAGATGACCCCAAAAATAGATGATGCGGTGGACAGTGAAGAAGATTATCTCATAGTACAATGGATGTGACAATGGGCCAAGGAATGGCAGATGGAGTTTAATATAGATAAATGTAAGGGGATGCATTTTAGTAAGGCAAACAAGGACAGGACTTGCACAGTAAATGATAGGGCCCTGGGAGTGTTACTTAGCAAAGAGACCCAGGAGTGCAGGTGCATAGTTCTTTGAAAGTGGAGTCACAGGTAAACAGTGAGGTGAAAAGGCATTTGTCTTCATTGATCAGAACATTGAGTATAGAAGTTGGGACATCATGTTGTGTCTCCAAAGGACATTGGTGAGGCGGCCTTTAGAATATTGCTTCCAATTCTGGCCACTCTTCTATCAGAAAGATGTTGTTGAACTTGAACAGATGCAGAAAGGATTTAAGAGAATTTGCCGGGACTGGAAGGTTTGGCTGATAGGGATAGGCTGAATGAACCATTGGAGGATGACTATAAGGGTGACTTTATAGATGTTTATAAAATCATGAGGGACATGGACGGGGTAAATAGCTAAGGTCTTTTTTCCAAGGCAGGGATGTAGAAAACTAAAAGGCATTGGTGTAAGGTAAGAGAGGTGAGTGCGTGGAACAAACTGGCAGAGGAGATGGTTAAGGTCAGTACAATTGCAACATTTAAAAGGCATCTGGATGGGTGCATGACTCGGGGGGTTTCGGAGGATATGGACCAAATGCTGGCAAATGGCACTAGGTCAGGCTGGAATATCTGATCCACAGTGATGAGTTGGTCCAAAGTGTCTGTTTCCATGTTGTATAACTCTATGACTCAATGACAATGGGATTGGGGAGAAGGTGAAGGATGTAGACGGTCAGATCACTTGATTATCAGATGTTGACTGGTAGGTAGTGGGTGCTGGCCGTGTTGTTGGGTCAGGATGGCCAGGAGGTAGATAGGGGAACTTGGAGCTTAGGAGTAGTTGGGTGATGGGTGGTAATAGGGGTTTAGGGTATAATTAAATGGTGCAAAGGTCGTCAGTTCAGTTCATGGGGGTGTTGAAAGGGGTGCCTAACATCTCCTTGGTAACCATCCAGTCCAGTGAGTTAGAAAACTCTGAATTCTCTAACTCCAACTCAGAGCTGAAGGTTTTTTCAGCAATTCTAGATACAAGATGCCCATTGGAAATGTAAGAATTCTGAGCAGTTCTCACATAGAATTTCCATCGCAGCCCCTTAGCGGCTCCAAAAGATCAGGCTGTAACGTCTGGGCCGTGAATGCAAATTGTGAATCGCAATGTTTCCAGCACTGGTTTGTGTGGTTCGCCACTAACCACACACTGCCTGTATGAATAGCTATCGTTACTCTCAGTTTCTGCTTTCAGTCATGAAGCCAGTTAACAATTCATTCTTCCACTTATCCCCAACTTCACATTTTCTAGGCTTGTTTGTAATGATGAAAACTTTCAAAAGCCTTTTGAAATTCTAGATAAATCATACCCTCTCCATTACCATTGTCTACTTTCTCTATTACACAGCCAAAAATTCAACAAGATTGGTTAGGTAAGATTCCCACTTTGACATTCATGCTGAATAATCATTGTTATAGTTGTATTTATTTCTAGATATCGATTCTCTTCCTTAAAAGGATACAATACTTTTCCTGTCACAATTATAAGTCAAGATAACAAAGTGTTTTTGTGCTCCTCAGATGCTGCTTGGCCTGCTGTGTTCATCCAGCTCCACACTTTGTTACCTCGGATTCTCCAGCATCGGCAGTTCCCATTATCTCTGATACAACGATAAGTCAAATGGTTTGTAATTCACGGTCTGCCCCTTTTTAATGGGTTAATGGGTTAACACCAGACCTCAGATGTTATGCTCTTTTGTAACAGATTAGTAACTACTGCTGGACTACTTTTGCAATCTTTTCCATTGTTTTATCATGCAGGAGTGGAATTCATCCAGACCACGGCTGTATATTTAATGCATATTTTTATTTTATGTTAAATTCCCTTATTTCAATACTCATCTTATTACCCGATTTCAAAGACTTCTCTTCCATCTCGCTCATAACTATCAACACAAAATAATGTTTCTGTTATCTCTCCATCATTATCTGTGATATAACACTGTTTATCCTCCAATGACCTCTGTTTCCAATCCAAGCATTCTCTTCCACTGAATCTGTCCGTGAAACATTTATATCATTGTATATTCACTACTCATGGAATTTCATAGTTGCTCTTTGCCTTTTTAATGTTCTATGACATGTCTCCCGATCGGTTCTTATCTATTAATTAATGTATTCTACATTTTATCTTCACCCTCAATTCTTCCCTTACATCTTTATTCATCTGTCGAGTTTCACTGGTGTTCAGCTTGTTCTTTCCTTTCAGTGAATCTATTTTTCCTGCACTCTGCACAAATATAAGAGCAAGGAACAAGGATAGGCCCCTCAGCCCTGCTCTGTCGGTCATGGTTTTGACCTCAATTCTACATTCCTGCATATTCCTGATGACTTTCCATCCCCTTGGTCATCAAGATTGCATCTTCCTCTTAAAAAATATTTGAATACTCTGCATCTTCTTCCTTTTGAGGAAACAAATTTCATGGTGTTTAACCCTGTGTGAGGTGATTCATTTTGAAAGGACAAATTTGAAAGCAGCATACAGGGTTAACAGAAAGATCCCTGGCAGTGTGGAGGAGCAGAGGGATCTTGGCGTTCATGTTCACAGTTCCCTGAGAGCTGCCACCCAGGTGGATGGTGTTGTGAAGAAGGCGTATGGTGTGTTAGCTTTCATTAATAGAGGGATTGAGTTCGAGAGCTGTGAAGTATTTTTCCACCTCTACAAAACCCTGGTTCGGCCACATCTGGAGTATTGTGTCCAGCTCTGGTCACCTCATTACAGGAAAGATATGGAAGTGTTGGAAAAGGTGCAAAGGAGATCTCAACCTTTCCTCGTAAGACCTTCCGTTCATTCCATGTTGCCTGGAATGAAGGGAAGGTCTTATGAGGAAAGGTTGAGATCGCTAGAGCTTTTCTCTTCAGAACAGCGAAGGATGAGAGGTGACTTGATAGAGGTGTACAAAACGGTCAGAGGTGTAGTTAGAATAGATAGCCAGAGACTTTTTCCGAGGGTGGAGGTAGCTAATACAAGGGGGCATAGTTTTAAATTGAATGGAGATAAGATACAGGGGAGATGTCAGAGGTAGGTTCTTTGCTCAAAGAGTGGTCGGGGAGTGGACAATGCGTTGCCAGAGAGGGTAGTGGAGTTGGCCTCAATTGGGGCATTGAAGCGGCTATGAGACAGGCATATGGATGATAGTATAAGGTAGAGGTGGAGGTTAGATAGACCTTAGGATTAGGGAAAAAGTTCAGCACAACATCGAGGGCCGAAGGGCCTGTGCTGTGCTGTACTGTTCTATGTTCTATGTTTCTAAGGCCTCACAACCCACTGACCAGAAGCTGGACTGGTGCAGCCAGACTAACACTATTGTGAGAGACACAGGGCAGAAGCTGTGCATTCTGAGACAAGTGCCTCATCTCCTGACCCTTCACAGCCTCCCCAAAACTGACAAGCTTCAGGTCAGGAGTACAATGGAATAATCACTGCTCACCTGGAAGGAGCAGCTACAACACTGTCCAGCACAGAGCAATTCACTCGATTGAGGTTCCTGCTACTAGACTCCATTTCTCCTGCAGCACCTACTGCTCTGCAGTTGCAGAATGTACTGCCTACAGAATGAACTGTAACAAATCACTAAGGTTACTCCTTCCCTTACAACCTCTACCACTGAGGGGACCAGGGCAGATGTGTCTTGTGAACAACATCCACCTTCACACTCCCTTCCAGTCCCACAGCATCCTGGCCTGCACACATGTGGCTGCGGTCTTGTCAGTGTCATTGCCTTGGGACCGCTAAGAACATTGTGGGAGCACCTCCACTACCAGGACTGCAGCCATTTCAATAGAAGGTCCTGCACCACCTTCTCAAGGCAGCTAGGGCCATCCTGAGCACAAACTTTAAAACAATGCCCAAAAGTGAGGAAGCTCATTAAGCTGGTGATTGGAAAAATGTTAAATAATTTCCCCAAAATACTGGAACTGAAGAATTTATGTCCCATTAAATCTGGACATACACACAGATGGCCACAGAACCCACCCATTTCATCCAAACAATCAATGAAGACCAGAAGGAATGAGTTACAAACCTCATTTCAGCAAACTCACCGTGGAGTGATCTTCTGAGTGCGGCTTCACCAAACACCGGGTGAACTCTCACATTATATAGGCACAATCTTCAGGGGGAAGGTCCCCTCAGACCTTTGGTAAGATCGCTGATTGGGAAATGATAAACAAGTGAATGACTATTTCATGATGTTGCTGAAGTACTAAATTCCTCTTTTGCAAGAATACACAGAAACAATTCTTTAGAATGCAATATGCTTGTTACCTCCTCGTTTATGATTAATTTGTTGCTTAACTCAATGTCACCACACCTAGGTGACTGTAAAGCTGCATATAGTCACCATTAAACCCATTAGCATCTACTGATCAGGATAACATGTTTACTGACCTCGCTGTAGTCCCAATAGATTATGCAGAGCAAGGCAGATGCCTCTAGCCTGAGATTCTCCAAGTACCGGGAACAGTTTCCCTGTATTGACCCTATCTGTTCCTAAACATCTTCAACAGTTGATAGAGCCCAACATCATCTTGTAAATAAAAACTGAAAGAACTGCAGATGCAGTAAATCAGGAACAAAAACAAAGTTGCTGGAGAAGCTCAGCAGGCCTGGAGGCATCTGTGAATTTTAAAAACAGAACTTGTAAATTTCAGCAGATCAGCTCTAATGAACTAATCTGTCCCGTAAATTAACCCATAAAGTCCACGTTTCGTTCCTGTAAATTATTCTCTGTCCAAGGTGCCTCTGCCCTTTCTGAGATGCAGTGCCTATTCTGCTCCCAGTGGGTGTGATTTTGGAGTGGGGTTTGGAAGAGCAGGGTCATAGTGGCTGGGGAGACTGAGTTAGGTAGGAACCAAAATGTTGGTTTCTCAGTGGTGGGTAAAGATTCCGAGATGAAGTTGGTGGCGTAGCAGTGGTGGTTTGGATCTCTCTGTTTATAAAGCATTTGTTCATGAATATTCATTACATCCCAGGGAAATGGTGGCTTTCACTGAGGTTTGGAACTCTAGTATGAATCAGGGTTGAGAGGATGGAGGAGAAGGTGCTGTGGAATGGAATAAGGTCAGAGGGTGGAGGTTAGGAGGAGGATGTATGGGAGGACAGTGGCTGGATTTGGTTTGGATTTGGGGGGGAATGAAGGGCTGGAAGAGTGAAGTAGGAACACACAGGCATCCTGAAGGTGACAGAGAAGGTGTTGGAGTTCTCAGTGTGAGGGAGTGAGGAGCCGAATGAGCAGGGCCAGTGCTGCCCAGCACAGTGTGGATCTTGATGTTTGCTGGCAGAGGGTGATGCTCACAGTCGCTGAAGTTGATTTGTTCAGGGGAGGGTGGGAAGGTTCAGTCTGAGATTGGAATAATTTATTGTCAGGTAGGATCAAACAAAATCTCTAAGGTCTGGATGAGAGGGTGTTATTGATAGCGACTGATTTGGCTCAGGAGAGAGAAATAGCATTTTCAAATTGGCAGGTTACCTAATCCAGGTTGGATTATAGACTGTAAGCAATAAAGGTGCCAATCTCTCCAATCCCTCATATATAATATTCACCTTAGAGCCCCTACAGTGTGGAAACAGGCCCTTCAGCCCAACAAGCCCACACCAACCCTCAGAGCATCCCACCTAGAGCCTTCCCCTTAATTTACACATCCATGAACACTACAGGCAATTTAGTAGACATTCCAGCTGGCCTGCACATCTTTGGACTGTGAGAGAAAACCAGAGCACCCGGAGAAAACCCACACAGGCACAGGGAGAATGCCCAAACTCCACACAGAGTTGCCTGAGGCTGGAATTGAACCCAGGTCCCTGTTGCTTGAGTGATAATGGGAACTGCAGATGCTGTAGAATCCAATATAACAAAGTGTGAAGCTGGATGAACACAGCAGGCCAAGCAGCATGTCAGGAGCACAAAAGTTGATGTTTTGGGCCTAGACCCTTCAGATGCTCTGATGAAGGGTCTCGGCCCGAAACGTCAGCTTTTGTGCTCCTGACATGCTGCTTGGCCTGCTGTGTTCATCCAGCTCCACACTTTGTTCTCCCTGCTGCTTGAGACAGCATTGCTAAACACTGAGCCACCCTAGGAAGGTGGGATTGCCTCTGAGCTGGAATTGTGCTTGGAGGCTATTGCTCATTTCCCAAGTGTGCAGGGGTCATCAGTTACACTCATGTGGCCACTGCAGCAAAGGGTATGAGCACAGGCAAAGAAATGTGCTTAAAATTACATCTGTGCTCAGTTCTCAGGAAGTTCTTGTGACATTGACCAAACTTGCAGGTCCCAA
Source organism: Stegostoma tigrinum (assembly GCF_030684315.1). Taxonomy (NCBI): domain Eukaryota; kingdom Metazoa; phylum Chordata; class Chondrichthyes; order Orectolobiformes; family Stegostomatidae; genus Stegostoma; species Stegostoma tigrinum. The sequence goes on from NC_081383.1 coordinate 38,521,514, forward strand.
AGCTTGTAAAGATCCCAGTTTCCAGCTGGGCTTTGGATGACAAATCCTGCCCCTCCAGATCTGAATGATGACATCAGCGAGACATCCCTGGAGCACAGTGGGGAAGTGCGACAACTCAGCTCTCAAATTCCACCGGCATCAACAAACTATTGGCTCGTTGAAAATGTGCTTCCTTTATGTTGTTCCAACCTGACCACAGAGGGGATCACAAAAGCACTTCAGATATTCTCATGTGCCTCCTGTGGGCTAGATCCAGGTTAGGTATAATGTTAACCTTACTCCAAGCCATTCCAGCCTCACTGTTCCTGAGCACTCGCCCTATCTGTGCCCCTGTATGTTGCTGAACCTCCTGCCTCTGCAGGGGGAAGAAGCCGCTCCAACCCCTGTCTGTGACCCCTCCCTCTCACTGTGGCTCTGTTTGTCCTACATGACAATGTACAGAGTTAGTGACATGATAAGTGACACCTGAACCCCTCCCCCCTTCCCCACTTTACGGAGCACATGCCCACTGGCCCATCAGTTACTCATAGCATACAGGCGCTCTCATCAACCCAACACAGATGCTGCCAGACCTGCTGAGATTTTCCAGGAATTTCTGCTTTTGTTCCTGATTTACGGCATTCGTAATTCTTTCAGTTTTTGTTTAGTATTTAACTCACTGCCACATCTCTTCTAGGAATGCCCACCTTGAAGAAGTTCTGCTGCTCTCTCTGACGGGATTTCTGTCCCAATCTGTGTTTGTCCGCCGACGTTAGTTTCACCGTCACTCCTGGTGTTTGATCAGGTATTTGCAAGAACTTGTTTCCACAGCCATATCACATTCCTCAGCGACTACCTCCGGCTCAGGCTCACCCCACGTGGATTCCAACTGAAGCTTCATCCCTCATGTTTTGAATCCTCCCAGGATCACAGGTATCTCTGTGATGTCCGACGTCCCACAGGCAGCTGTTCTCGCCGCACCCCGAGAGCCACACTCAGTGCCATGTGGCACCGCGTGCGCACTCCCAACCTCTCTCTCCAACAGCATCACAACATACTGCAGTTCCACTTCAGCCTTCGGCTCATTCGTCGTGCTAGCAAGAAACTTTTTCTTTCAGGCATCAAGGCTCACAAGATAACTCAGAGATACCCATGTCCCTCTGGGTCCTTCCTCCCCTCGCCTTACATCTGGCTCCATCGCCTCCCCCAGTGCACTTCCAGTCAGGTATTCACCATCGCATCTAACCTTCCGCTCTTGGATGCTGATCATTCTGTACTCTGCAGAGGTCTCAGCTTTCTTCCCCTGCGTCCCCACTTGACAGAATTCATCTCTTCCTACCTTGACTTAGTCTTCTATCCCCGGTCCAATCCCTGCCCACGTACATCCGTGATTCCTCTGATGCTTTACACCAGTTTCAAAAGTTCCAGTTTGCAGGCACCAGATGCCAGCTCTCTACCGTGCGATCCCGTTACACATCCACCCCCACCAGGAGGATCATAGGGCTCTCCTCTTCTTCTGGGAGCAAGGACCTGAGCTGTCCCCACCCAACACCACCTTCCTCCACTTGGCCGAGCTCAACCTCGCCCTCATCAACTTTTCTGTTGACTCATCTCATTTTCTTCAGGTCAGAGGGGTGGCCATGGGTACCCGCACAGGCCGCAGTTACACTTGTCTCTTTATGGACAAGATGGAATATTCCCTGTTCCAGAACTATTCCGGCTCCCACCCACAACTCATTCTCCGATACAGCAATGACATCATCGGTGCTGCTTCCCTTTCTCGTCTGAAATTGGAAAAGTTAATCAATTTTTTGCTTCCAATTTCCACCCTGCCCTCACTTGCCCCCAGTCAATCTCTGACTCCTCCCTTCCCTTTCTTGACATCTTTGTTTCCATTTCTGGTGATAGACTGACCATTAATATGCACTATAAACCCACCGTTTCCCACAGCTATCTGGACTATACATCTTTGCACCCTGCTTCCTGCAAAAATTCCCTTCCATTCTTTCAGTTCTTCTTTTTCCATCGCATAGGTTTGGATGAGACCAACTTTGACAAGGGAGCTTCCGAAATATCCGCCTTCATCCTCAACTGAGGATTCCCTAGCACTGTTGTCGACAGGGTCCTCAGCTGGGTCCAACCCATCTCCCGCACTTTCACCACCACTCCCTCTCTTCCCTCCAGCAACAGCGATTGGGTTCCCCTTATCCTTACCTACCATTCCATCAGCATCCACATCCAGAAGATCATCAGATGCTATTTCCTCCACCTTCAGCAAAGTGCCACCACCAGGCACATATTCCATCCCCTCACATGTCTACCTTCCACAGGGACCATTCTTTCCAGGACACCCTGGTCCATTCTTCCTTCCTCCCACTGCACCGTCGCCCCTCGTTCCCTCCTTTGCAGCTCCACAGCACTTTCCCCTGCAACTGGCGAAGGTACAACACCTGCCCATTTACCTCCTCCCTCCCCAGTGTCCAAGGGCCCAAACAAGAAGCAGCACTTCACCTGCACTTCCCAGAATCTTGTCCACTGCATTCAATGCTCACAATGTGATCTCTACGCTGCAGAAACAAAGTGTAGACTGCATGCCCGCTTCACAGAGCATCTATATTCTGCTCGCAAACAAGACCGTGAGCTACCCCTTTCAGTGAGTTTAATACACCATTCTGTTCCCCGGCCAACATCTCTGTGTCAGGCTTGCTGCAGTGTTCCAGAGAAGCTCAGTGCAAGCTGGAAGGACAACACCTCATTTTCCACTTGGGGACTGTGCAGACCACTGGGCTCAATTTTGAGTTCAATAATGCTAGGACCTAAACTCTCCCATGTCCCAGCCCCCTGCCCAACACACCAGGCTTTGTTACCACATGGCCTGCCATTACACACCCCCTGTTGTTAGTCACTAACAGTCCCCATTAGCAACTATTCACCCTCCCAGCCTAATCGTTAGCAACCCCTTTGTCTGTCTAATAGCTGTTTTCTCTCTTTGGGCTCTATTCCCACCTATCTCCCTTACTCCCTCCCCGTCTCTGCATATAAATCAACATTTTCTGGGGTACCATCAGTTTTGAGGAAGGATCACCAGACCCGAAACATTAGCTTTGATTTTTCTTCACAGATGCTGCCAGACCTGCTGAGCTTTTCCAGCAACTTCTCACAAGCACACACAGACACACAAACATACACACAGGCACACACACACACACACACACACACACACACACACACACACACACACACACACACACAAACACTCACTCACTCACTCACTCACATACACACAAAAACACACACTCACATATACACACTCTCTCTCTCACACACACACACACACATACACACACTCACACACTCACACACTCACTCACTCACACACACACACAAAAACACACACTCACATGCACACATACACACACACACACACACACACACACACACACACTCACAAGCACACACACGCACACTCTCTCTCACTCATCACACTATCTCACTCACACAAACACACACTCTCTCTGGCTAGTGATGGGAGATAAGGAAATAGCTGAAGAACTTAATAAGTACTTAATAAGTACTTAATAAGTACTTTGCATCAGTCTTCACAGTGGAAGACATGAGTAGTATGCCAACAATTAGGGAGAGCCGGGGGCAGAGTTGAGTAGGGTAGGCATTTCAAAAGAGAAAGTGCTAGAAAAGCTTAAGGGTCTAAAAATTGATAAATCTCCTGACCCTGATGGGCTACATCCTGGAGTTCTGAGGAAGGTGGCTGAGGAAATAGCGGAGGCTTTGGTCATGATCTTTCAAAGTCACTGGAGTCAGGCAAAGTCCCAGATGATTGGAAAATTGCTGTTGTAACTCCCTCGTTTAAGAAAGGATCAAGGCAGAAGTTGGAAAATTATAGGCCGATTAGCCTAATCTCGGTAGTTGGTAAAATTCTAGAGTCCATTGTCAAGGATGAGATTTCTAAATTCCTGGAAGTGCAGCGTCAGATTAAAACAAGTCAGCATGGTTTTAGTAAGGGGAGGTCATGCCTGACAAACCTGTTAGAATTCTTTGAAGAGGTAACAAGTATGTTAGACCAGGGAAACCCAGTAGATGTTATCTATCTAGACTTCCAAAAGGCCTTTGATACAGTGCCTCACGGGAGGCTGCTGAGCAAGGTGAGGGCCTATGGTGTTCAAGGTGAGCTACTGGCTTGGATTGAGGATTGGCTGTCTGACAGAAGGCAGAGAGTTGGGATAAAAGGCTCTTTCTCGGAATGGCACCTGGTGATGAGTAGTGTCCCGCAGGGTTCAGTGTTGGGGCCACAGCTGTCCACGTTATATATTAATGATCTGGATGAAGGGACTGGGGGCATTCTGGCGATTTTTGCCAATGATACGAAGATAGGTGGACAGGCAGGCAGTGCTGGGGAGGTGGGGATGCTGCAGAAAGATTTAGACAGTTTAGGAGAGTGGTCCAGGAAATGGCTGATGAAATTCAACGTGAGTAAATGAGAGGTTTTGCACTTTGGAAAAAAGAATACAGGCATGGACTATTTTCTAAACGGTGACAAAATTTGCAAATCAGAAGTGCAAAGGGATCTGGGAGTGTTGGTCCAGGATTCTCCAAAGGTTAACTTGCAGGTAGAGTCCGTAATTAAGAAAGTGAATGTAATGTTGTTGTTTTTGTCAAGAGAGTTGGAATATAAAAGCAGCGATGTGCTTCTGAGGCTTTATAAGGCTCTAGTTAGGCCCCATTTAGAATACTGTATCCAATTTTGGGCCCCACACCTCAGGAAGGACATACTAGCCCTGGAGCGTGTCCAGCGGAGATTCACACGGATGATCCTTGGAATGGTAGGTTTAACGTATGATGAACGGCTAAGGATCGTGGGATTGTACTCATTAGAGTTTAGAAGGTTGAGGGGAGATCTAATAGAAACTTTCAAGATAATGTATGGTTTAGAAGGTGTGGACGCTAGGAAGTTGTTTCCGTCAGGCGGGGAGACTAGGACCCGTGGGCACGGCCTTAAAATTAGAGGGGGTAAATTTAAAACGGAAATGAGACGATATTTCTCCAGCCAGAGAGTGGTGGGCTTGTGGAATTCATTGCCGCAGAGTGCAGTGGAGGCCAGGACGTTGGATGCCTTCAAGGCAGAGATGGACAAATTCTTGATCTCAGAAGGAATCAAGGGCTACGGGGAGAGTACAGGGAAGTGGTGTTGAAATACCCATCAGCCATGATTTAAATGGCGGAGTGGACTTGATGGGCCGAATGGCATTACTTCCACTCCTATGTCTTATGGTCTTATGGTCTTATGTACTCCGGATTTTTTTGCTTGACACTGTCATTCTAACTGGGATGGAGTCCGTCAGCACTGAAGCCAGCTTTATAATCAGCCGACCTTGATACCCAATTGCACCTGTGGCTGAGAAAATAGGAACTGTCGATGCTGGAGAATCTGAGAATCTGCAGCTGCCCCTTTTCTGGGGATGGAGCGACTGATTCAATTTATCATCCTCCTTCACCACCCAGCCCCCGCCTCTTCCCGGAACAAGAATCCACTTTTTGCAGGCAGGTACATCAAGGAAGATGTTAGAATGAAAACCAAAATTGCTGGAAACGTTCAGCAGGTCTGGCAGCATCTGTGAAGGAAACAACAGAGTTCCTGTTTTGAGAAACAGCAGTTCATCAACACACCTTATAAATATAAGAGATAATAAGGTGTGGAGCTGGATGAACACAGCAGGCCAAGCAGCATCTTAGGAGCAGAAAAGCTGACGTTTCGGGCCTCGGCCCTTCATCAGAAATTTCCGAAGAACGGTCGAGGCCCGAAACATCAGCTTTCCTGCTCCTTGGATGCTGTTTGGCCTGCTGTGTTCATCCAGCTCCACACCTTGTTATCTTGAATTCTCCAGCATCTGCAGTTCCTATTATCTCTTATAATTATAAGGTTTACGTTATCAAATTGTGCTGCACATAAAGTTATCATAGACTCATACAGTACAGAAGAGGCCCTTTGGCCCATCATGTTTGTGCTGCCGTAGGTACACTAAACCTATACCAGCCCCACTTTCCTGCACAGGCAAATAGCCTTGAATGTTGTGACATTTCAAGTGCTCATCCAAATACTTTTTAAAGTCTGTGAGGTTTCCTGCACAAACACACCACCCACAGAGTGCATTCCAGACTCCCACCATCCTCGAAGTGAAAAATGTTTTCCTCAAATCCCCTCTAAGTGCCCTGCCTTCCACCTTAAAATTACAGCTCTTAGTGATGGAATTTGTACGCATGATTGAAATGTTGTTATGTTGATTTTTTGAAAGTGCCAATTGCTGTATGTTGGGTGAAGGAGGAGAAATACACATTTCACATTTGGGTTCCAGTGAGCCTGGAATGAGCAGGATCCAGAATCCAAAATGGATGGTGATTGGCCAGAGAGCAAGAAGGACAAATAAGGCTGAGGGTGAACTGGTGTCAGGAAGCCAGAAATATTTGTGTCACTAGTCAAGGGCTGTAAATTTTGGGTGTAAGTTAAAGTTAATTTGCTGTAGGGGAGCCATAAAATCTCTTCCCTTTGATCAGGACTTTCGCATGTTTGGGGAAAATGATTAGTTCTTTTGATAGACAGATGCATAAATGGGCAGGGAGCAGAGGGATCCAGATCCTTGGAAAATAGGCAACAGGTTTAGATAGAGGATCTGGATCAGCACAGGCTTGGAGGGCTGAAGGGCCTGTTCCTGTGCTGTAATTTTCTTTGTTCTTTGTTCTGATAGGCAAATTGGACTGAAAGTTACAAGGGCTACTTACACAGAGAGGATAAGATAGGACACTTGCTGGGGTCTTTACACAATGCAGGGAAGACCACATTTCAAAAGGACAATTGATAAAGAGGTCTTTTGCAGGGGGAGACAGTTGGGATTTTGTAGTGGGCTCATGCCAGGGTATTACCAATTCAGGAGCAGCCATGTCATCTGCAAACTTACCAACCATTCACATCTAAATCATTGATATAAATGATGAAAAACAGTGTGCCCAGCACTGATTCCTGTTGCACACAGCTGTTCACATACCTGCAGTCTGCACAGAAACCCTCTACCAGTTCCCTGTTGACGGTTTGGAGCTTGGTCTCTAAGTGTATGCACTTAGTGTGCCATCTGCATACGGCCGAACATGGGGTGACCCTCTTTCTGGGTTAGAGGTGGCACAAATTACTCAGTTGCCCGCTCAGCCTGGAGAGAAGCTCCACTCCAGTGTGGAACTTTGTGGGTATGGGATGGTATGCTGTGTGATGAAAGATGAACAAGAGCGTTTACGAGATGACACAGACTTACTTGGCCCCATTCTTCACACACATGTATTGAGTCTGTGGTGGATCTGTTGGCGAATATCACAGATTGCATGTTGCCCTGAAGCAGGCAGAGAATGGTCTGAGGGCAGCCATGTTTGAAGAGGATGTTGCTTCATCCGTTCTGGTTGACAAAGTCAAAGGTCTTTGTGAGGTCGGAGAATGCCAAGTATTAAAGGTTTTGATGCTGTCTGCACTTTTTTAGAAATTATCTTGCTCTGAAGATCATGTTCACTGTATATTTAAATGGATAGAATACTCATTGTAAATCCCAGAGGAAATCATTAGTCACTGGGAGGAAACAACTGAGGAAGAATTTGACACCAGACTTCCATGTAGCAGAAACCCCTATGTTGTGACTGCAATTGGTATTAATTCCTTTCCTGAAGATGGTCACACTTGTGGCATCTTGGAGCTGCGCTGCTATGCTCTTCTTCCTAATAAGAAGGATGAGATCATGCATTCTTCTTAAGATTTCAGTATTTCAGCAGAGATTCTGGCCTCTTTGACAGGTTTGTTGAGGCTTGGCTCTAGGATGGACTGTGCAGTGTCCTGCCACAATAGTGTTGTGCTGAGAGGACGGGGTGTTGCTGCGGGGAGCGTGCTGCAGGATGTAGGGAAGGCAGCCATGGTGAGGCCTGAGTCTCAGTTGAGAACATCTCAAATGCAAGGCTTTTCTGGATGGGAAACACTGCCAAAACTCAATGGAATGGAATCAGACAAATGAAGGCTGAGGTCCAACAAGAAAAAAAACTCCATTAACTAAAGGATAGGTGAAAAATGTGCAGGAAAACCAGCAACTCAGCAACTGTCAGGATGTGCTTGGACATTTTAGCCCAGTCAAAGGCATCAATAGGCCAGTTGGTAGCCCTACTGAGAGCTAAGAACAGTGTAATACCCACCAAGGACAGAGAGACAATCCACATTCATTGAAAGGAGTATTTTGAGTTTTGGCAGGGTTTCCAGTTTGAGAAAGCCTTGCATTTGTGATTTTATAACTTGGGGATCTCCTGATAAATGCTTTTTGCTCGAACACATTGGACCTAACACACCCTGTAATTTTCCCCTTTTAAAGGGGATAAAGCAGCAGCAACCTTTCCATGTGATGAGGGACAGGCTCACTCTGACGACACATACAACAGGTCCCCTTGATGCTGGCTGTCCTCCTGCCTGTTCAACGAAGCCAGTTGACTGGAGCTGCCATTTCCAACTCATGATGGAAGTGCTACCTGAAAGAGCTGCCAGCAATATCTGATTGGTGTGCGGTGCCGGAGTCCCAACAGTATTACCCAAAGTGAAGGCCAGGGTTGTAACCACAAGGTGAGCCCCATGTCGTGCTAGGCCATTACTGAGCTCGGATCCATTGAAAACCTGGTGATTTACTAGTGATGCTTAATAGATGAGAAAAGTAGATGATTTGTTGATGGGAAGAAAAAAAGAATGCAGGAAATGCAGGAGACGCGATCAAGGGCGTTCTTGACCATTTCGGGGGGAAAGTCCGCATCTCCCGCATTTCCCGCAACACATTCCTCACACCCCGCCCCCACCACAACCACCCCAAGAAGATCCCCCTCGTTCTGACATACCACCCCACCAACCTCCAGATTCAATTGCATCATCTTCCGACACTTCCACCATCTACAATCCGACCCCACCACCCAAGACATTTTTCCATCCCCACCCTTGTCTGCCTTCTGGAGAGACCACTCTCTCCATGACTCCCTTGTCCGCTCCACACTCCCCTCCAACCCCACCACACCCGGCACCTACCCCTGCAACCGCTGGAAATGCTACACTTGCCCCCACACCTCCTCCCTCACCCCTATCCCAGGCCCCAAGATGACTTTCCATATTAAGCAGAGGTTCACCTGCACATCTGCCAATGTGGTATACTATATCCATTGCACCCGGCGTGGCTTCCTCTACATTGGGGAAACCAAGCGGAGGCTTAGGGACCGCTTTGCAGAACACCTCGGTTCGCAATAAACAACTGCACCTCCCAGTTGCGAACCATTTCCACTCCCCCTCCCATTCCTCAGATGCCATGTCCATCATGGGCCTCCTGCAGTGCCACAATAATGCCACCCAAAGGTTGCAGGAACAGCAACTCATATTCGGCTTGGGAACCCTGCAGCCCAATGGTATCAATGTGGACTTCACAAGCTTCAAAATCTCTTCTTCGCTCACTGCATCCCAAAACCAGCCCAGCTCATCCCCTCCCCCCACTGCATCCCAAAACCAGCCCAGCCTGTCTCCGCTTCCCTAACCTGTTCTTCCTCTCACCCATCCCTTCCTCCCACCTCAAGCTGCACCTCCATTTCCTACCTACTACCTCATCCCGCCTCCTTGACCTGTCCGTCTTCCCTGGACTGACCTATCCCCTCCCTACCTCCCCACCTATACTCACCTCTCCACCTATCTTCTTTTCTCTCCATCTTCGGTCCACCTCCCCCTCTCTCCCTATTTATTCCAGAACCCTCTCCCCATCCCCCTCTCTGATGAAGGGTCTAGGCCCGAAACGTCAGCTTTTGTGGTCCTGAGATGTTGCTTGGCCTGTTGTGTTCATCCAGCCCCAAATTTTGTTATCTTGGATTCTCCAGCATCTGCAGTTCCCATTATCATATGAGAATATGTGCTTTGTTAAGAGAGCGGCTGATTATTATTTCAATGAAGAAAATCTACGGAAAGCTGCAGTACAGAAGGATTCGGGGCTTCTCATGCATTAATCACAAAAGCCAGCATCCGGGTTCACCAGGTAATAAGGAATGAAAATGAAGTGTTGTCCTTTAATTCAAAGTGAATGGAGTTTATCGATCAGGAAGTCTTTCTGAAACTTACACGTCACTATTAGAGCCATAGCTGGAACACTTTTTTTTCGATACATTTGTGGGATGTGGGCATCGCTGGCTGGCTAGCATTTGTTGCCCATCGCCAGTTGTCCTCGAGTGGTGATGAGCTGCCTTCTTGAACTGATGCAGTCCTCCTGCTGTGGGTTGACCCGTAACGCTATTAGGGATAGAATCCCAGGATTTTGACCCAGTGATAGTGAAGGAACGGCAATACATTTCCAACTCAGGGTGGAGAGTGACTTGGAGGGGTCTTGGAGGTGGTGGTGTTCCCATATGTCTGCTGCCCTTGTCCTTCCAGATGGAAGTGGTTTGGGGTTTGGAAGGCCCTGTCTGAGGATCTTTGGTGAATTTCTGCAGGTCATCTTATAGATAGTACACACTGCTGCTACTGAGTGTCGGTGGTGGAGGGAATGAATGCTTATGGGTGTAATGCCAATAAAACCGGCTGCTTTTTCCTGGATGATGTCAAAGTTCTTGAGTGTTGTTGGGGCTGCACTCATCCAAGCAAGTGGGGAATATTCCATCACATTCCTGACTTGTGCCTTGTAGATGGTGGACAGGGTTTGAGGAGCCAGGAGGTGAATTACTCGCAATAACATGATGGGTTTTGATGTTTTCCTGAATCCAGAGCTGTCCAGAGGCAGTCTCCTGCCCCAGTCCAATTAACACTAATGTGTATTCAATACAGTGGGTTCTGAAGCTTCTGGAAGCACGGTCATGTGATCAAACGCAGACACTTTATGAATTCACCAAGACTGCCCACTTTTAAAAGAAATGGAGTTTAAACACAACAATATACGGTCCCTCCACATTGTTTTTTTTTAAGAAGAAAAAAAAATCGGAGTCTCAGTCTCCCCATGCGAGGGACTCACTCTGGCCGATCTGGTCAGAGTCCATGTACTGTGCATGTTTAAATGAGGGATGACTTGGTGACAGGGTACCCGCCTCCATGGAGTTATTTCATCCTGTGTTATGGCTTTAACACCTTACTTTAATGACTCTCTGGTGTCACTCCTGACATGCCTTCATTGAGACAGAGTTGATCTCCTGACTCGATGGTAATGGTATGGGCTATGATATTCCAGAATGAGAAGATGGGCTTTGTCTCAATAATGACAATGTCCTGGTCACTCTGACTGATCAGTCATGGACAGATACATCTGAGGAAGCTAGTTTGTTGAAGATGAAGTCAAGTAAGTCTCTGTTTTCCTATTGGTTGCCTCACTGTCTGTGCAGATCCAGTCTTGCAGCAAGAACCTTGCGTTCTCAGCCAGCCATTACACTGCAGAGTCACTCTTGATGATGGACATTGAAGACCCCCACCCTTTCCCCCCCAGAGTACATTCTGTGCCCTTGTCACTTTCAGCCTTTCCACCAAATGTTATTCAATATAAACATGCATTGATTCATCAGTTGAGCAAGAGTTCGGAATGTTCATCTTCATCAGGTTGCGTTGCCTACCTTGGACCTGATGCCATGAGTTGTAGATTAGGAGTCTTATGAAGGCAAAACGAGATATAGATGGTAGGTTTGTAATTCCTGAATTGCAGTCGGGAGCCAGGCAGAATTTTATTATAATTAACAATGGCTTAGAACATAGAACATAGAACATAGAAAAGTACAGCACAGTACAGGCCCTTCAGCCCACGATGTTGTGCCGTGGAATAATCCTAATCCAAAAGTAAAATAACCTAACCTACATTCCTCTCAATTTACTGCTGTCCAAGTGCATGCCCAGCAGTCGCTTAAATGTCACTAATGACTCCGCTTCCACGACAACCACTGGTAAACTATTCCATGCGCTCACAACTCTCTGGGTGAAGAACCTCCCTCTGACAGCTCCTCTATACCTTCCTCCTAATACCTTAAAACTATGACCCCTCATGGCAGTCAATCCTGCCCTGGGGAAAAGTTTCTGGCTATCGACTCTATCCATGCCTCTCATTACCTTGTACACCTCGATCAGGTCACCTCTCTTCCTCCTTCTCTCCAGAGAGAAAAGTCCAAGCTCATCCTCATTATTAGACAAACCTTTTTGCCCACCAACTGCAATAGTGGGATTCAAGCTCATGTCCCAATCAATTAGTCCAGTGTTTTCCAACGACTCCATTATGTCCCCTGTCAACTTGACTTTTCCTCAATTCCAATGTCGGCCCTTCAAAACCAGCATTTTTCTCCCAATGTATTCACGAGGTTTTGCTGTTTTTTTTATGTGCTCCAGAATTTAAATATATTCACCATTTATTATATTACGGTCATTAATCTCGACGTGTTTCCCCAATTTTATTGCTCTGCTGTATTCTGGCTTTTTCTCTCATCCTACATTCCAAACGGAGAAATTTCCTTTGGGAGCTTTACTTGTTTCTTTTCCTTTGTTCTTTCAGTGCGATGTGGGTGTAAGTACAGAGCAGATTTCCCCACTGGACATCAGCAAACCACCACCACCTTTCGCTGACTTCTGAAGTAAGACCAAGAAAGAATTGGTCTTCAAGTCCCTATTAGTGTAGCATGTAGGGTCTTAATAAAGCGAGCTCAGCTCAGCCCCTCTAAACATCACTCAGCTCATGAAAATGAAGACAGGCTGAAAGCTGGCAGAAGGTGGTGAGGAGGTCTGCCGGCATCTTGCTCCCTGGGCAATCGAACCTGTTAAATTCTGTTCTCAGCTTCCAATCCTGCCATTCACTTAATCTGTCAATACAACTTGAAAACATTCTACTCACATCAACATTGTTCCTTGCGTCACAATGTAATACTGGCAGCAAACTTGAATGTAAAACTCTGAATTGTCATTCTGAGTCATTCATAAATATCACACAAAGTTAAGGGACTGAAACAGATTCAGCAGAGAAACCATTCAGCACATTCAAATTCTAACCAACAGTAAATGTCACCGTTCCTTCAGTGTCGCTGGGTAAAAATCCTCAAACTGTCTCCGCTCCCAGGGCATTGTGGGTCAACCCACAGCAGGAGGACTGCATCAGTTCACATTGCCAGCTCATTACCACTTTCTGAAGGGCAACTAGGGGTGGGGCAATAAATGCTGAAGAACCAGCAATGCCCACATTCCACAAAAAAAACACATGCATACTTTCTCTCTCACACACTTACTCTCAGTCTCACAGACACATTTACTCTCAATCTCACACACACGCACACAGAGACATACAGAAACACAGATAGGCGTTAATTTCCTCAAACCCTCTCCCACTGCCAAACCGTACCATTGGTGATTCCATTGGGAGAAACTCCAAGGAGTTTTACTCCCAGTGCGGAACTGATGGAAATGACAATTACACAAAGATCAGAACAATATAAACAAATAACTGGCAAAAGAAATGAAGCATGTTTGGAAATTGCGGTTGGTGGTTATAACAAACAAAGTTAACAAATGTTCACAATACTGGGAAGTTGCCTGCATTGTAACACTTCATTTCTCTACTTCACGCAGCACCAGCTCCATGGCAGAATCAGAAATCCCTCAGACAGGGCTGTCTTGATGCAAAGATCTCAGGCTGTAGGAAGCAAACATGCCCTGACATCATCTTCACAATGTTTCCCAAAGAGAGAAAATGGCAGTGGCTAGTATGTGATGGTACGCTCGGGGTTTCTGAAATCATTCACTGACACCAATCCTCCTTAGTCTAGGGGCTTATCTACTTGTCAATGAGGCAGGATAAACCAGGATAAATATTGACATGAGACAATCATGAAAATCCCATCTGATTGATTCATTCATATCCTTTATGGAAGGAAATCTGTTGTCACTAGCTGCTCTGTCTAACATGTAACTCCAGATCCTCAGCAATCTGTTTGGCCAAGAATTGTCTTCAACTTTGCAAACCACTTGATCCAAGGGAAATAGTGATGGGCAACAAATGATGTGCTTTACAGTGATGCTTGCAGTCCATGAAAAAGTACAAAGAAAAGTTTGAGCTGTTGTAACTAAATCAGATATTGTGGGAGTCCATGTGTGTGTCTGTATGCCTTTGCGTGTGTTTGTGTGTGTGTGTGTGTGTGTGTGTGAGAGAGAGAGAGATTGAGAGTGAATGTGACCGTGAGATCGGGAGCCAGTGTGTGAGAGAGAAATTGTGCATGTGTGTTTTTTTAATTTATTCTTTTGTGGAATGTGGGCAATGCTGGCTGGTCAGCAATTATTGCCCACTCCTAGTTGCCCTTGAGATGGTGGTGATGAGCTTGCATTTTGAACAGCTGCAGTCCTCCTGCTGTGGGTTGACCGTAAATCCCTGAGAGTGGAGGGTTTTCCAGGATTATTACCCAGTGACACTGAAGGAACGGTGATAAATTTTCAAGTAAGGATGCTGAATGGCTTGGAGAGGAACTCGCAGTTGTTGGTGGTGTTCCCACGGATCTCCTGCCCTTGGCAATCCAAATGGAAATGGTCGTGAGTTTGGTAGGTGTTGTCTGAGGATCTTTGGTGAATTTCTGCAGGGCATCTTGTAAAGAGTACACACTTCTGCTACAGCTCGTCAGTGGTGGGGGAGTGAATTTTTGTGGATGTAGTGCCAATCAAGCAGGGGCTGCTTTGTCCTAGATGGTTGTAATCTTCTGGAGTCTTGTTGGAGCAAAACTCATTCATGCAAGGGGGCAGTTTCCATCACATTCCTGACTTGTCCCTTGTGTATGGTGGACAGGCTTTGAGGAGTCAGGAGGTGAATTACTTGCTGCAATATTCCCAGCTTCTGATCTGCTCTTGTAGCCACTGTGTTAATGTGGTGAGTCCAGGTGAGTTTCTGGTCAATGGTAAATCCCGGGATTTTGATAGTGGGGGATTCAGTGATGGTAGCACCATTGAATGTCAAGGGGCGGATGTTAGATTGTATCTTATCTGTGATGGTCGTAGCCTGGCATTTGTGTGGCGCATAATGTCACTTCCCGCTTGTCAGCCCAAGCCTGGATATTGTCCAGATCTTGTTGCATGTGAATACTGTCTGCTTGAGTATCTGAGGAGTCACAAATGGTGCTGAACATTGTACAATCATCAGTGAACATCCCCACTTCTGACCTTATGATGGAGGGAAGGTCTTTGGTGAAGCAGCTGAGGATGGTTGGGCCTAGGGCACTGCCCTGAGGAACTGTGAACATTGTGGTGTCCTAATCACCAGATTTTCTGGCAGTGGAGGCAATCCAGAAAAGTTTCGTTGGGATGAATCTGGATATGAAGGGATGGTTTTAAGAGGGGAGGTTGACGAGATTGATTGGAGTTTTCAATAATGACAGTTGGCCTTTCCGAAACTTACAAGATTCTTCAGGGAACTCAACAATGTAGATGCAGAGAAGTTGATTCCATTTTGTTGGAGTTTAGAATAAGAGGGAATAATCTCCAAGTGAAGGGACATTCCGTTTAAGGCAGAGATGTGGAGGAATTTCTTCTCTCAGAGTCCAGTGAATCTGTGGAGCTCTTTGCTGCAGAGGGCAGTCGAGACCGAGTCTTTATTTGTCTATCACTGGGTTTGGAGGAATATCGAGCTTAGATGTGATGTGTTGGTTGGCGATCGCTTATCCCTGCCTTTTGCTGTTTGAAAGGTAGATAGCCCTCCTTAGTGATGGGAATGAGTTTGGTCAAGTGTATCTCATTGAATGAGTTCCCTGATTGGTGCTGTTAACCAGGGCGTGGCTGACAGATGTAAACAGGATTCTCCTCTCTCAGGAGACTGGCTCTAAGCTAACTGGTCAGAGGATATTTACTGTGCATGTATCAATAAAGGGTGGCTTGGTGACCAGGTACCAGCCTCTGTGTGGCTACTTCACAACACAGCTTTCGCTCCCTCATTAGAAAGTCCATTGCAACGTGATGGGATAACTTGGTTACTTGAGTACTTTCATTAATATGATGAGGTTTGATGTTTTCCTGAATCTAGAGCTGTCCAGAGGCAGTCTCCTGTCCCAGTCTAATTAGCACTAATGTCTATTCAATACAGTGCGTTCTGAAGTTTCTGGAAGCACGGTCATGTGATCAACCTCAGACACTTTATGAATTCACCAAGACTGCCCACTTTTACAAGAAGTTGAGTTTAAACACAACAATATACGGGTCCTCCACATTGGTTTTATTTTGGATTAAAAAGACACAGGAGTCTCAGAGTCTCCCCACGCAACGGACTCACTCTGGCCGAGCTGGTCAGTGTCCATGAATGGTGCAGGTTTAAATAAGGGATGACTTGGTGACAGGGTACCAGCCTCCATGGAGTTATTTCATCCTGTCTTATGGATTTAACACCTTACTTTAATGACTGTCTGCTGTCACTCCTGTCTTGCCCTCATGCCTTCTTCATTCAACCAGAGTTGATCTCCTGACTCGATGCTAATGTTGTGGGCTATGACACTACAGAATGAGAAGCTGGGCTTTGTCCCCATAATGACAATGTAGTGGTCACTCCGACTGATCAGTCATGGACAGATACGTCTGAGGAAGCTAGTTTGTTGCAGATGAAGTCAATAAGTCTCTGTTTTCCTGTTGATTGCTTCACTATCTATGCAAATCCAGTCTCACAGCAAGAAACTTGAGTTCTCAGCCAGCCATTACACTGCAGAGTCACTCTTGATGATGGACATTGAAGACCCCCACTCTTTACCCCCCAGAGTACATTCTGTTCCCTTGTCACTTTTAGCCTTTCCACCAAATGTTATTCAATGTAAACATGCATTGCTTCATCAGTTGAGCAAGAGTTGGGAATGTTCACCTTCGTGAGGTTGCATTGCCTACCTTGGGCCTGATGCCATGAGTTGTAAATTTGGAGTCTTATGAAGGCAAGATCACGTATAGATGGTAGATTTGTAATCCCTGAACTGCAGTCGGGAGCCAGGCAGGATTTTATTATAATTAACAATGGCTTCATCCTCGTTATTAGACAAACCTTTATGTCCATCAACTTCAATGGTGGGATTCAAGCTCATGTCCCAGTCAATTAGTCCAGTGTTTTACAACGACTCCTTTATACCCCCTGTCAACTTGACTTTTCCCAAATTCCATTATCAGCCCTGCAAAACTAACTTTTTTGTCCCAATGCATTCAGGACGTTTTGCTGATTTAAATGTGCTCCAGATTTAAATGTATTCACCGCTCATTATATTATGGTCATAAATCTCTATGTGTTTCCCCAATTTTATTGCTCTGCTGTTTTCTGGCTTTTTCTCTGATACCACATTCCCAAGGAAGAACACTCCTTTGGGACTTTTACTACTTTCCTTTCCTTTGTTCTTTGAGTGGGATGTGGGTGTAAGTACAGTGCATTGCCGATCCCTAATTGCCCCAGAGCAGGTGAGGTACCTGCTCCTTTCAACTGATGCAGTCCATGAGATGTATCCATGCCCACAGTGTGATTCGTATTGGTGTGCCAGTCTCAGAATCTATTGAGTGAAGGAGCAGTGACACAGTTCCAAAATAAAACATTTCTAGAGAATCTCAGCAGGTCTGTCAGTATCTGTGGAGAGAGAGTGAAACAAGGTTAATGCTTTGATTCTGGTGTGAGCCTGCTTCAGAACTAGAAACATGAGTTTGTTTAGAGGAGAATGCGCAAAAGGTGGAGCTTCTGTGTCCACTGTTGCCTTTGACATAGCGCAGGCAGTGAGTTTGGAAGAAGCTGTGGGAAGAAACTTGTTGCAATAGAAAGGAGCTCTACTGCCAATTGTAGGAGGGCCACTTCTTTATCCCCATTACCTTGCTCTCTGTCCAATTAATAGCTGGGTCATTGAAATCCTCCAGAATCATGCGTTAATCTTTTCAAGTTCATTTCCTAATTTTGTGCAGGTTTCCTTCTCCACGATTATCCCAGTCTTAAACCGGCTGATTGAAGTCATTAGGAGTTGGTGGTGTACAGTAGATGTTATTGGGCTTGTGATCCAGGCACCAGGCTCAATGTTTTGAGGACATGAGGTCAATTCCCACCCCAGCAGCTGATGGAATTTGTGTTCAATGAGTCAATAACATTGGGAATGGAATGTTAGTGTTTGGAAGTAATCTCAGATTATTGACTTGTTAGGAAATGCCCATCTTGGGAAGGAAATTTGTCCGCGGCTGAGGGCAGTCTGTGTTGGGCGAGACATTCTGTTCTGTGTGCGTCCCATGCAGAAAGGTGACCAGTACGGGTGCTGTCTCTGTCTAACCCAGGGCCAGAGTAGACGTTCCCACCGGACATTCACAAACCGCCACCACCCTTTCGCTGACTTCAGAAGTGAGACCAAGGAAGAACTGGACATCAAGTCCCTCTTAGTGTAGCATGTAGGGTCTTAATGGAGCGAGATCAGCTCAACCTCTCTAAACCTCACGCAGCTGATGAAAATACAGATTGGCTGAATGCTGGCAGAAGGTGTTGGGGATGTCTGCTGGCATATCCCACCCTGGGCAATCGAACCTGTTAAATTCTGTTTTCAGCCACCAGTCATGCCACTCACTTAATCAGTCAATATCACTTGAGCTTCATCGGAGGCTCACTGATGATGTTACCTAGAATGGTGACGAAACGTCTGAAAACTAACCTTCCAGCTCAGTGAGCAAACTCACATCCAGAACCTCAACCTGAGCTATAAATCTTCTCAAAACTCGCTCACCACTTGAATATATTCTCCTCTCATCAACATTATTCATTGAGTCACAATGTAATATTGGTAGCAAACCAGGATATATGACTCTCATTTTTCATTCCAAGTCATTTATAAATATCACACAAAGTTAAGGGACTGAAACAGATTCCTCAGAGAAACCATTCAGCACATTCAAATTCTAGCCAATAGTAAATATCACCGTTCCTTCAGTGTTGCTGGGTAATAATCCTCAAACTCCCTCCACAACCAGGGCATTGTGGGTCAGCCCACAGCACGAGGACTGCAGCAGTTCACAATCCCAGCTCATCGCCACCTTCTGAAGGGCAATTGGGTGTGGGCAATAAATGCTGACCCACCAGCAATGCCCACATTCCACAAAAGCATAAATATAAAAAACACACATGCGGACATTCTCTCTCACACACTTACTCCCAATTTAACATACACATTCACTCTCAATCTCTCACACATCCACACAGAGACATACAGACACACACATGGACTCCTGGAGTAAACAGACTAAATATTGAGTATTCCCATTGTCCATCTCCTACTCCCAGCAAATTCCTGACTCAGATCGACTCCCTTGACCCTCTTTGTTCAGATGAAGGATCCAATTTTTTCGGCATAACATAGAGGTATTAATTTCCTCAATCCCTTTCCCACTGCCAAACCATAACCATCGGTGATTCCACTGGGAGAAGCCACAAGGACTTTTGCTCCCAATGGGGAACTGATAGAAATGATAAACATTGTACAAAGATCAGAAAAATATAAACAAAGAACTGACAATAGATTTGGAGCATGTTTGGAAATTGTGGTTGGTGGTTATAACAAACAAAGTTAACAAATGTTCACAATACTGGGAAGTTGCCTGCATTGTAACACTTCATTTCCCCACTTCATGCAGCACCAGTTCTATGGCAGAATCAGAAATCCCTCAGACAGGGCTGTCTTGATGCACTGATCTCAGGCCGTAGGAAGCAAACAAGCCCTGACATCATCTTCACAATGTTTCCCAAAGAGAGAAAATGGCGGTCGCTAGTATGTGATAGTACGCTCGGGGTTTCTGAAATCATTCATTGACACCAATCCTCCTTAGTCTATGCTTTGACTCGGGGCTTATCTGCTTATCAATGAGACAGTATAAACCAAAATAAATATTGACATGAGACAATCATGAAAATCCCATCTGACTGATTCATTTCTATCCTTTATGGAAGGAAATCTGCTGTCACTAGCTGCTCTGGCTGGCATGTAACTCCAGGTCCTCAGCAATATGTTTGGCCATGGATTGTCCTCAACTTTGCAAATCACTTGATCCAAGGGAAATAGTGATGGGCAACAGATGATGTGATTTCTCGTGATGCTTACAGTTCATGATAAAGTACAAAGCAAAATTAAGTTTGATCTGTTGTAACTAAGTCAGATCTGTGGGAGCCCAGGTCTGTATGCCTCTGTGTGTGTGTGTGCGAGAGATGGAGAGTGAATGTGACTGTGAGATTGGGAGTAAGTGTGTGAGAGAGAAAGTGTGCGTGTGTACGTTTTTATTCATTCTTTTGTGGAATGTGGGCATTGCTGTTGGTCAGCATTTATTGCCCATCCCTAGTTGCCCTTGAGGCGGTGGTGATGAGCTTGCATTTTGAATTGCTGCAGTCCCCCTGCTGTGGGTTGACCCAAAAGCCCTATGAGAGGAGGAAGTTACAGAATGGACCCAATGACACTGAAGGAATGGTGATAAATTTCGAAGTGAGGATATCGAATGGTTTGGAGGGGAACTTGCAGTTGATGCTGGTGCTCCTGTGTATCTCCTGTCCTTGCCCATCCAAATGGATGTGATTGTCGGTTTGGAAGGTGCTGTCTCAGGACCTTTGGTGAATTTCAGCAGTGCATCTTGTAGAGCACACACTGCTGCTACTGAGCGTCGGTGGCAGAGGAAGTGGATGCCTGTGGATGTAGTGCCAATCAAGCGGGGGCTGCTTTGTCCTGGATGGTGTTAACCTTCTGAAGTGTTCTTGTGGCTGCACTCATCCAGGCAAATCAGGAGTATTCCATCCTGTTCCTGACCTTTCCCTTGTGTATGGTAGACAGGCTTTGAGGAGTCAGGAGGTGAATTACTTGTCACAGTATTCGTAGCACTGACCTGCTCTTGAAGCCACTGTATTTATGTGGTGAGCCCAGGTGAGTTTCTGGTGAATGGTAACCCCCAGGATATTGATAGTCGGGGATTCAGTGATGGTAATATCATTGAACGTCCAGGAGCGGTGGTTAGATTGTCTCTTATAAGTGATGGTCATAGCCTGGCATTTGTGTGGAGCAAATGTTCCTTTCCGCTTGTGAGCCCAAGCCTGGATATCGTCCAGAATGTGTTGCATGTGAACACGGACTGCTTGAGTATTTGAGGAGTCACAAATGGTGCTGAACATTGTGCCATCATCAGAGAACATCCCCACTTCTGACCTTATGATGCAGGGAAGGTCATTGATGAAGCAGCTGAGGTTGGGTTGGGCCTAGGACACTGCCCTGAGGAACTGTGAACATTGTGGTGTCCTTGTGTAACGAAAGATTTTCTGGCAGTGGAGGCAATCCAGAAAAGTTTCATTGGGATGAATTTGGATATGAAGGGATAGCTTTAAGAGAGGAGGTTGACTAGATTGGGCCTGTACTCTTTGGAGTTTTCAATAATGACAGGTGGCCTTTCCGATGTTTACACGATTCTTCAGGGACCTCGACAATGTAGATGCAGAGAAGTTGATTCCATTTTGTTGGAGTTTAGGATAAGAGGGAATAATCTCCAAGTGAAGGCATCTTCCGTTTAAGGCAGAGATGAGGAGGAATTCCTTCTCTCAGAGTCCAGTGGATCTGTGGAGATCTTTGCTGCACAGGGCAGTCGAGACTGAGTCTATAATTGTCCATCACTGCGTATGGATGAATATCGAGCTTAGATGTGATGTGTTGGTTGGCGATCGCTTATCCCTGCCTTTTGCTGTTTGACAGGCAGATAGCCCCATTCGGTGATT
The DNA here is from genome assembly GCF_030684315.1 of Stegostoma tigrinum. NCBI lineage: Eukaryota > Metazoa > Chordata > Chondrichthyes > Orectolobiformes > Stegostomatidae > Stegostoma > Stegostoma tigrinum. Next base: position 38,543,254 of record NC_081383.1, read on the forward strand.
GGATTGAGTTTGGCCAGGTGTATCTCATTGAATGAGTTCCCTGATTGCTGCGGTTAACCAGGGCGTGGCTGACAGATGTAAACAGGATTCTCAGGGATACTCCTCTCTCAGGAGACTGGCTCTAAGCTAACTAGTCAGAGGCTATTTACTGTGCATGTATCAATAAAGGGTGGCTTGGTGACCAGTCACCAGCCTCTGTGTGGCTACTTCACAACACAGCTTTAGCTCTCTCATTAGAGAGTCCATTGCAAGGTGATGGGATAACATTGGTTCCTTGAGTACTTTCATTAATATGATGAGGTTTGATGTTTTCCTGAATCTAGAGCTGTCCAGAGGCAGTCTCCCCCCACCCGCCAAATCCATTTAGCACTAATTTGTATTTAATACAGTGGGTTCTGATGCTTCTGGAAGCACAGTCATATGATCAACCTCAGTTATTTTATGAATTCACCCAGTCTGTCCACTTTTAAAAGAAATAGATTTTAAACACAACAATATACTGTCTTTCAACATTGGTTTTATTTTTGAAGAAGACACAGGAGTCTCAGAGTCTCCTCACTCTTGGGACTGGCTCTGGCCGAGCTGGTCAGAGTCCATGTACTGTGCATGTTTAAATAAAGGATGACTTGGTGACAGGATGCCAGCCTCCATGGAGTTATTTCATCCTGTGTTATGGATTTAACAACGTACTTTAATGTCTGTCTGCTGTCACTCTTGTCTGGCCCTCATGCCGTCTTCATTCAACCAGAGTTGATCTCCTGACTCGATGCTCATGGTACGGGCTGTGACATTCCAGAATGAGAAGATGGGCTTTGTCTCCATAATGACAATGTAGTGGTCACTCCGACTGATCAGTCATGGACAGATACATCTGAGGAAGGTAGCCTGTTGAACATGAAGTCAGTCTTTGTTTTCCCGTTGGTTGCCTTACTATCTGTGCAGATCTAGTCTCACAACAAGTGAGTTCTCAGCCAGCCATTACACTGGAGAGTCACTCTTGATGATGGACACTGAAGGTCCCCAACCTTTCCCCCCACCCCCCGCCGCCCAGAGTACATTCTGTGCCCTTGTCACTTTTCGCCTTTCCACCAAATGTAATTCAATGTAAACATGCCTTGATTCATCAGTTGAGCAAGAGTTGGGAATGTTCATCTTCATGAGGTGGCATTGCCTACCTTGGTCCTGATGCCATGAGTTGTAGATTTGGCACCGCATGAAGGTCAGATCAGATATAGATGGTAGCTTTGTAATCCATGAATTGCAGTCAGGAGCCAAGCAGCATTTTATCATAATTAACAATGGCTTTGTCCTCGTTATTAGATGAGCATTTATGTCCACCAACTTCAATGGTGAGATTCAAGCTCATGTCCCAGTCAATTAGTCCAGTGTAATACAACAAGTCCGTAATCTCCCTGTCCATTTGACTTTTCACCAATTCTATTGCAAGTCCTTCAAACCCAGCATTTTTCTCCCAATATATCTACATAGTTTTGCTGATTTTTTTGTGCTCCAAATTTATTCACCGTTTATTATAATATGGTCATTAATTTCTACGTGTCATCCCAATTTTATTGCTCTGCTGTATTCTCTAATACTACATTCCCAATGGAGAATGTTCCTTTGGGATCTTTACTACTTTCCCTTCCTTTGCTATTTCAGTGCGATGTCGGTGTAAGTACAGTGCATTGCCTGTCCCTCATTCCCCTGGAGCAGGTGGAACACCTGCTCCTTTCAACTGCTGCAGTCCATGAGAAGTAGGCATGCCCACAGTGTGATTCACACTGAAGTCCAAGACTCAGAAGGTCCGGCAAATTAGCTCCAATAGAAAACATTTCTGGGGAATCTCCGCCGGTCTGGCAGTACCTGTAGAGAGAGAGAAACAGAGTTAATTGGGTGATCCTTCTTCAGAACTTGAAACATGGCTGTGTGTCGAGGAGAACTTGCAAAAGGTGGAGCCTCGGTGTCCACTGTTGGTTTTGACATAGTTCAGGCAGTGAGTTTGGAAGAAGCTGCGGAAAGAAACTTGTTGCAATAGAAAGGAGCTCTATCGCCATTGTAGGAAGCCGACTACTTTATCCCCATTACCTTGCTCTCTGTCCAATTAATAGCTGGGTCTTAAACTTTGCAAAAATGCCATCTTTGCAAAAATGCTGGCCTTAAACTTTTCTAGTTCATTTCCTAACTCGGTGCAGATTTCCTTCTCCACCATTATCCCAGTCTTAAACCGGCTGATTGAAGTCATTGGGAGTTGGTGGTGTACTGTAAATGTCATTGGGCTTGTGATCCAGGCGCCAGGCTCAATGTTTTGAGGACATGAGGTCAATTCCCACCCCAGCAGCTGACGGAATTTGTGTTCAATGAATCAATAACATTGGGAATGGAATGTTAGTGCTTGGAAATAATTGCAGACTATTGACCTGTTAGGAAGTGACCATCTCGGGAAGGAAATTTGTCCACGGGTGAGGGCAGGCTCTGTTGGGCAGGTCATTCTGTTCTTGTATGTGCGTCCCATGCAGAAAGGTGACCAGTACAGGTGCTGTCTCTGTCTAACCCAGGGCCAGAGCAGATTTCCCGACTGACCATCACCAAACCACCATCACCCTTTTGTTGACTTCAGAAGTGAGGCCAAGAATGAATTGGTCTTCAAGTGCCTATTAGTGTAGCATGTAGGTTCTTAATAAAGTGAGTTCAGCTCACCCTCTTGAAACCTCAACCAGCTCATGAAAATGCAGACTGGCAGAAGGTGGTGTGGAAGTCTGCTGGCACATCCTACCTGTGCAATCGAACCTGTTGAATTCTGTTTGAGATAATAGGAGCTGCAGATGCTGGAGTGTCCGAGATAACAAGATGTAGAGCTGGATGAACACAGCAGGCCAAGCAGCATCTTTGGAGCAGGAAAGCTGACGTTTTGGGACTTGACCCTTCTTCAGAAAGGAGGGAAGTGTAGGGTTTTCTGAAATACATAGGGGGAGAGGGGGAGGTAGATCAAAGTTGGATAGAGGAGAAGATAGGTAGAGAGAAGACAAACAGGTCAAAGAGGTGGGGATGGAGCCAGTAAAAGGTGCGTAAATGTAGGTAGGGAGTTAGGGAGGGGATAGGTCCGTCAGGGAGAATGGACAGGTCCGGGGGTGGGATGAGTTTAGTAACTAGACAATGGGGGTGTGCCTTGAGGTGGTAGGAGGGCATAGGTGAGATGAGGTACAGGTTCGGGAGGCGGGGCTGGTTTTGGGATGCTGCAGGGGGGAGGGGGAGATTTTGAAGCTTGTGAAGTCCACATTGATACCATTGGGCTGCAGGGTTCCCGAGCGGAATATGAGTTGCTGTTCCTGCAACATTCGGGTGGCATCATTGTGGCACTGCAGGAGGCCCAGGACAGACATTTTGTCTGAAGAATGGGAGGGGGGAGTTGAAACGGTTCGTGACTGGGAGGTGCAGTTGTTTATTGCGAACCAAACTTAGGTGTTCTGCAAAGCAGTACACAAGCATCCGCTTGGTTTCCCCAATGCAGAGGAGGCCACAATGGGTACAGCGAGTGCAGCATACCACATTGGCAGATGTGCAGGTGAACCTCTGCTTGATGTGGAAAGTCATCTTGGGGCCTCGGATAGGGGTGAGGGAGGTGCAACACTTCCTGTGGTTGCAAGGGAAAGTTGCCAGGTGTGGTGGGGTTGGAGGGGAGTGTGGTGCAGACAAGGGAGTCACGGAGAGAGTGGTCCATCCGGAAGGCAGACATGGATGGGGAGAGAAAAATGTCTATGGTGTTGGGGACGGATTGCAGATGGCGGAAGTGTCTGAGGATGATGCGTTGGACCTGGAGGTTGGGTGGCTGGTAGGTGAGGACGAGGGGGATTCTGTTTTGATTATTAGTGCCAATGGGGGTGTGAGGGATGAGTTTCAGGAAATGCAGGAGACACAGTCGAGGGCATATTTGATCACTGTGGAAGGGAAGTTGCGGCTTTTGAAACAAAAAGGACATCTGGGATGTTTGGTAGTGGAATGCCTCAACTCGAGAGCAGATGCAGCAGAGGCGAAGGAATTGGGAATAGGAGATGGCATTTTGCAGGAAGGTTGGTGGGAGGTGGTGTATTCCAGGTAGCGGTGGGAGTCGGTGGGCTTGAAATGGACATCGGTTTCTCGGTGGTTGTTTGAGATGGAGACAGAGGTCCAGGAAGGTGAGAGAGAGGTGTTAAGGATAGTCTAGGTGAACTTAAGGTTGGTGTGGAAGGTGTTGGTGAAGTGGATGAAGTGTTTGAGCTCCTTGTGGGAGATGCGATGATCAATATAAACAGAGGAAGAGGTACCGTTTAGGGCCAGTCTAGGTGCGGAAGATGGACTGTTCCACGTAACCTACAAAGAGGCAGGCATTGCTCGGGTCCACGCGGGTGCCTGTGGCCACCCACTTTGTGTGTAGGAAGTAGGAGGAATTGAAAGAGAAGTTGTTGAGGGGGAGGACCAGTTCGGCGAAGCGGATGAGGGTATCAATGGAGGGGGACTGGTCGGGCGTGTGGGACAGGAAGAAGCGGAGAACCTTGAGATCATTTGCATGGGGAATGCAGGTGTATAGGGACTGGATGTCCATGGTAAAGATGAGGTGTTGGGGACCAGGGAATTGGAAGTTCTGGAGGACGTGAAGGGTGTAGGTGTTGTTATGGACGTAGGTAGGGTGTTCCTGGACAAGGGAGAGAAAATGGAGTCGAGATAGGTAGAGATAAGTTCTGTGGGTCAGGAGCAGGCGGAGACAATGGGTCGACCAGGGCAGGCAGGTTTGTGGATTTTGGGAAGAAGTTAGAAGCAGGCGGTGCGGGGTTGGGGAACGATGAGGTTGGAGATCACCTGAGGTGATGAGGTTGTGGTTGGTTTGAGAGATGATGGTTTGGTGCTCGGGGGTGGGGTCATGTTCCAGGGGCGGTTGGAGGTGGTGTCGGAGAGTTGGCGTCTGGCCTCATTGATGTAGAGGTCAGTGCGCCATACTACAACTGCACCACCCTTGCCCGCAGGCTTTATGGTGAGGTTGGGGTTGGAGTGGAGGGAGCAGAGGGCTGCACGTTCTACAGGAGAGAGTTGAGTGGGTGAGGGGTGGAGAGGTTGAGGCGATTGATATCTCGTTTGCATAGTTGTTCGCCAAAGCGGTACCCAAGCCTTCACTTAGTTTCCCCGATGTAGAGAACGCCACAATGGGTACAGCAGATGCAGTATACCACGTTAACAGATGTGCAGGTGCATGTTTGATCTACCTCCCCCTCTCTCCCAATTTATTTCAGAACCGTGTTGCCCTCCCTCATTTCTCATGAAGAATCTAGGCCCAAAACATCAGCTTTCCTGCTAAGATGCTGCTTGGCCTGCTGTGTTCATCCAGCTGCACAATTTGTTAAATTCTGTTCTCGGCTACCAATCCTGCCACTCACTGAATCTATCAATACCACATGAAAACATTCTACTCACATCAACATTATTCAATGAGGCCCAATGTAGTATTGGTAGCAAACTTGAACATATAACTCTCACGTGTCATTCAAAGTCATTCATAAATATCACAAAGTTCAGGGAATAAAACAGATTCCTCAGAGAAACCATTCATCACATTCAAATTCGAACCAACTGGAGTAAATATGGATTCTTCCCATTGTCCTCCTCCTACTCCCCAGAAAATTCCTGATTCACATCAATTCCCTTAACCCTCTTTATTCTGATGAAGGGTCCAAGTTTTTTCTCATAAAGAAGTTGTTTCATCCTTTAACACTAGAGGGATTAATTTCCTCAATCCCTCTTCCACTGCCAAACCATATCATCGGTGATTCCATTGGGAGAAACCCCAAAAAGGAGTTTTACTCCCAGTGGGGAACTGAGAGTGTTGACAACAATTATCCAAAGATCACAAAAATATAAACAAAGAACTGACAATAGAAATGGAGCATGTTTGGAAATTGTGGTTGGAGGTTATAACAAACAAAGTTAACAAAATGTTCAGAATACAGGGAAGTTGCCTGCATTGTAACACTTCATGCAGCACCAGCTCCATGGCAGAATCAGAAATCCCTCAGACAGTGCTGTCTTGATGCATTGATCTCAGACCGTAGGAAGCAAACAAGCCCTGACATCATCTTCACAATGTTTCCCAAACAGAGAAAATGGCAGCGGCTAGTATGTGTTAGTACGCTCGGGGTTTCTGAAATCATTCACTGACACCAAACCTCCTTAGTCTAGGGGCTTATCTACTTGCCAATGAGGCAGGATAAACATTGACGTGAGACGATCATGAAAATCCCATCCGATTGATTCATTCCTATCCTTTATGGAAGGAAATCTGTGGTCACTAGCTGCTCTGGCTGACATGAAACTCCAGATCCTCAGCAATATGCTTGATCAAGAATTGTCCTCAACTTAGCAAACCACTTGATCCAAGGGAAATAGTGATGGGCAACAAATGATGTTCTTTACAATGATGCTTACATTCCATGAAAAGTACAAAGAAAAGTTAACGTGGAGCCATTGTAACTAAGCCAGATATTGTACGATTCTGTGTGTCTGTATGACTCCGTGTGTGCGCGCGAGAGATGGAGAGTGAATGTGACTGTGAGATTGGGAGTAAGTGTGTGAGAGAGAGACACAGAGTGCACGTGCATGTTTTTATTTATTCTTTCGTGGAACGTGGGCATTGCTGGCTGGTCAGCTATTATTTCCCACCCCCAGTTGCCCTTGAGATGGTGGTGATGAGCTTGCATTTTGAACTGCTACAGTCTTCCTGCTGTGGTTTGACACAAAAGCCCTGGGAGTTCTCGTATTTTGACCCAGCGGCATTGAAGGAACGGTGATAAATTTCCAAGTGAGGATGTCAAATGGTTTGGAGATGAATTCAGTTGTTGCCATGTATCTGCTGTCCTTGCCCATCTAGAAGTAAGTAGGTGGGTGTCTGGATGGTGCTGCCTGAGGATCTTTGGTGAATTTCTGCAGTGCATCTTGGAGATTGAACCCACTGGTTCTACTGTGTGTTGGTTGTGGAGGGAATGGATGCTTGTGAATGTAATGACAATTAAGCAGGGAATTACTTTGTCCTGGACGGTGCCACGCTTCTTGAGTGTTTTTGGGGCTGCACTCATCCAGGCAAGTGGGGAGTATTCCATTACACTCTTGACTTGTGCCATGAAGACGGTGGGCGGGCTTTGAGGAATCGCGAGGTAAATTACTTGCCGCAGTATTGCTAGCGTCATACCTGCTCCTGTAGCAACTGTATTAATGTCATGAGCCTCATTGAGTTTCTGGCCAATTGAACACCCAGGATGACAATAGTGGGGGGATTTATTGATGATAACACAATTGATTGTCAAGCAGTGGTGGTTAAATTGTCTCTTATTGGTGATGGTCAGTGCCTGGCATTTGTGTGGCACAAATGTCTCTTGCCACTTGTCAACCCAAGCCTGGATATTGTCCAGATCTTGTTGGGTGTGAACATGGGCTGCTTGAGTATTTGAGGAGTCATGAATGGTGCTGATCATTGCACAATCATCCATGAATATCCCCAGTTTAGACCTTATGATGGAGGGAAGGTCATTGATGAAGCTTCTGAAGATGATCAAGGCTAGGAAACTACCCTGAGGAGCTCTTGCAGAGCTGTCCTGGAGCTGAGATGACTGATGTCCAACAACCATGACCATCTTCCTATGTTACAGAGTGTGGAGCTGGATGAACACAGCATAGGAGCACAAAAGCTGATGCTTGGGGCCAAGACCCTTCAATCAGAAAAGTGGGATGGGGAGCGGGTTCTGAAATAATGAGAGAGAGAGAGGGGGAGGCAGATCAAAGATGGATAGAGAAAATAGGTCCACCTAGCCATCTTTGATCCACTTCACCCTCTCTCCCTATTTATTTCAGAATCCACCCCCCATCCCCCTCTGATGAAGGGTCTAGGCCCAAAACATCAGCTTTTGTGCTCCAGAGATGCTGCTTGGCCTGCTGTGTTCATCCAGCCTCACATTTTGAGGTCTTGGTTTCTCTAGCATCTGCAGTTCCCGTTATCTTTGTCACAGGACAGGGGTTAGGCAGGGATTGCGCAGAAACCCTTCCTACTGTAATTCATCATTGTATGACCACAGCATCCCTGAACATCTCATGTCACTGCACATGAAGTTCCTCTGGGAGTCAGCCTCCCTCAGAATGGAATATCCATCCCAGATCCACAAAAATCTATCTGAACAGAAACACAAAAACAGATTTACAACTATTGGATAATCACTACTGAGCTTAAATATAGACAACCATCAAGGAAAAGAAACATAGCAGGCCACATGGTCATTACTTTGCTCTCCACAATGAACCTTCTGACTGGTTTGCATTAATAATCACCTATAAGTCCCAAGATAAGAAAAGGATGCCAATTGAAACTTCCCAGAAGAAAGGTGTGGAGTAGGAATCAATCCATTTTTGTGATCCTGCTGACCTCTGGCAGCCAGTACAGAGCAGAAATGGCAGGACCTGGAAGTCATTCACCTCACACAACAGGGGAAATGACAGAGCAGATAGAGGCAAAAGTCAGGAAAACAAATCTCCACAAATAGGAGGCAGTTAAATAAAAACCCCTCAAAATGCCCCTCCATCAGGGCTAAATACTTCTCTTCAGGTCACAAAACTCAAAGCAATGATCACATATTTAACATGAAACTCATCTCACCTGATCTATCCAACCACCCAACACTGATCTCCAAAAAGGAAAAATAATCCCTTGCATCAGTAAACTCACCTTGAAGTGATCTTGTTCATCCAAGTACAGCTCTCCCTCACAATGTGTGTCTGTATTTGTACTTTATATACTCACAGCTTCCCAAGACCCATCCTGCAATGCTGTGATAGCATCACTGATTGACAAATAGAACAAATTGGTTTATTAACAAGCTTAAATCAGTTAGTTGAAGCCATTTGGAGGGTTGCTTCAGAATTTGAGGCCAATTTCTCAAAGTACAAAAGAACACTATGTTCCAATGTTACCATATGATACATCCTCTTTTTCTTAATTTTGATAAAGTCAACACTGATGAGAGAGTTTGGGCAGGACTGTGAAGGGAAGATTTCTCTCAGTTGAACCTAAGTGTCAACATCAAACAGGATTTACATGGACACAAATGTGGAATAAATCTCCTCTTATTCTGCATCACCCTCCAATAACAGCCCCCTGTGGATAAGGGTGATTGATGTTAGCGGGGTCAGGGCAAACTCTCCATGCTACATTTCTGACAACAGAGTGAGTTAGAGCAGACTTATACTGAACCATAAATAACTTTCTGCATTTTTCTTTAATCTATCACATTATTGTTGGCCAGGCCAGTGCCTGTGGCCCTTCCTTACCCACTGCAGTGGAATGGCCTACAGGGTTATTTCAGAGGCAGTTAAGAGAGTTATTGCCCGAGAGGAAGACTCCAGCCTTCTCCTTGGTGTTATTCTCTTGTGTGACAGACAAAAAGCAGGGACTTGATTCAGAATTCAATTAAACAAACCCTTCTTTATTTAACTCTTTATGTAACTGTATAAAACATAGTCCTTCAAAAATTTTGTCTTACTTCATCTAACAAATTCAACTTTAACTCACTTCATTTGACTTCCCTTTAACTTAATTCACATTGAACTCAAAGTCTATTAGCTCGGCTTGAAACATATACTGGCCTGACTGAATGAAACGGCCAACTTTGCTCTCGGTGAAGATCTTTCCTTGTGGCTCTTTGTCTCTCTGAAGATAACTTCAGTGTTTGAACGTTACAAATGAGGGTCTTGAATACTCGCTACGGAAAAATCCTTTGTGCTGTTACTTTTAACCCAAAGTGTGCCTGCTCTTCCTGAAATTTCTCTGACACTCAGCCAATGGATCGATCGAAACGTGATCGCAATGTTTGATCCCAACCAATGGAGTTTACCAAGTTGTAAGCTGTCACATATCATACTCCATATAAGGTAAGAGTGACACAAGTACACCTGGCAGACCTGTATGACATCTCCCTTATTCGGTTAACACGGGAACCTGCAGGTTACTGCCTATAGTACAGATCACGCCGTGTCCTGGCTGCAGTTTTAAACCAGGTCAGAGTTTAAACTAACTTGGCCAATGTCCCGTGCGTGATCAATTGTAGCTCTTACAGTCTTGTAGCCATTTCCCCTGCTGGCCACCTGACCACGGCGTCAAGTACATTGCTGGTTCTGGATTTGGTACATACATTATGAGTCAGAAAGGGTTAATGTTGGAGACTGCATCAAGCTCCACCCAATCTGATGGTATCCTACTGAGTTAGAACATAGAACACAGAACACAGAACATTACAACACAGTACACGGCCCTCGACGTTGTCAGACCTGTCATACCGATCTGAAGCCCATCGAACCTACACTATTCCATGTACGTCCATATGCTTGTCTAATGATGACTTAAATGTACTTAAACTTGGCGAATCTACGACCATTGCAGGCAAAGCGTTCCATTCCCTTACTACTCTCTGAGTAAAGAAACTACCTCTGACATCTGTCCCATATCTTTCACCCCTCAATTTAAAGTTATGCCCCGTTGTGCTTGCCGTCACCATTCTAGGAAAAAGGCTCTCCCTATCCACCCTATCTAACACTCTGATTATTTTATATGTCTCAATTAAGTCACCTCTCAGCCTTCGTCTCTCTGACGAAAACAGCCTCAAGTCCATCAGCCTTTCCTCGTAAGACCTTCCCTCCATACCAGGCAACATCCTCGTAAATCTCCTCTGCACCCTTTCCAAATCTTCCACATCCTTCTTATAATGCGGTGACCAGACTTGAGTGGGAATAAGGTAGTATGTCTTCAGAGGAGGCGATGGTCTAGTTGTATTATCGCTGGACTGTTAATCCAGTAATCCAGACAATGTTGTGGGCACCTGAGTTTGAATCCTGCCACAGCAGATGTTCGAATTTGAATTCAACAAATATCTGAAATTAAGAATCTAATGATGACCATAAATCCCTTGTCGTTTGTTGGAGAAAAACCCATCTGGCTCACTCATGTCCTTTCGGGAAGGAAATTGCCGTCCTTATCTGGTCTAGCCTACATGTGACTCCAAACGCCCATCAATATTATTGACTCTTAAAAGCCCTCTAGGCAAATAGGGATGGGCAACAAATGCTGCCTGACCAGGAATGCCCTCATCTTGTGAATGAATCAAGAGGAAAAGCAAAATCTTGGAGAGTGCAGACCTATATCCGTAGCTGACCCCATAGACTCAGTAATACCAACAAATGAATGTCATGAAAACCAAACTACATCTTGTCAAGAGTGCAGCATCTTTTTGGTCAGACTGACCAGGAGTTGTTTCCTGCCTCAGCCAAACAAATAGATCTTACCTTTGATCCAGTCCAAGGGAAGAGGTTTGGTGCAACTATCCTGCTACCCTTCAATACCATGAGATCAGCAGTGAGTTTTGATGTTTACTAACACTGAGAATGATGGTGAAAAAAGTCCTCAGGGGCCAGGAGAGGAAATTCCTAAAAGGCCACGTCTGTGCCCACCTCATCAGTCTCCTCTCAATCATCAACAAAGTGGTGGACAGGGTCATTGACAGTCTGACTAAATTACACTCACTCAACAATAACTTGCTCACTGACCTCCAGATGAGATACTGCCAGAACCATTCAACTCCTGGCCTCATCAACGCTTTTTCCAAACATGTACAAAAGAGCTGATCTCACAGAGAAGTTGAGAGGCACTGCCCTAGACATCAAGACAACATTTGACCAAGTCTGGCATCGTGAAGTCTGAGAGAAACTGGGGTTAATGGGAATCAAATTGAAAATTCTCAACTGGTTGGAGTCATACTTGACATGAAGAAAGATGGCTGTGATTGTTGGAGGTCAGTCATCACACCTTCCGCAACCCACAGCGATAGCAATGTGTACGCGCGGCAAGTTAGGCTGCGATAACTCACCAAGGCTTGTTAGGCAACACATTCAAAACTCATAACTTCATATAGAAGTTTATAAAGTTATGAGCTCAATAGGATGAATAGCTAAGGTCTTTTCCCCAGCATAGGGGAGCCTGTAACTAAAGGGCATAGGTTTAAGGTGAGAGGGGAAAGATTCATAAGGGACCCGAGGGGCAACATTTTCACACACAGGGTGGTGCTTGTCTGGCATGAACTGCCAGAAAAGGTGGTGGAGTCTGGTGCAATTATGATGTTTAAAAGGCATCTGGATTGGCCTATGAATAGGAAAAATTTAGAGGGATATCAGTCAAATGCTGGCAAGTGGGACTAGATTGATTTAGGACATATGGTCAGCATGGATGAGTTGGACCAAAGGGTCTTTTTCCATGTTGTAAGTTTCTATGACTCAATAATGAATTAGGGCATCAGACACATGGGAACAGCATCACCTGCAATTCTCCTCCAAGCTATGTACTATCCTGACTCAGAACCATATCACCACTCCTTCATTGCCCCTGGCATTAAAGTCCTGCAGCTGTCTCTCCAGTAGCATCGGGATTGTTGGGGTAGGGGGGCAGTGGGAAGGGCAGTGGTTGCGGGGTGGTGCTGGGAGAGGGTTTGACCTACTACATCAAATGGATGGCAGCAGTTCAAGGGCCTTCTCAAGGACAATTAAAGATGGGCAATGATGCCCACATCCCACAAATAAATGAAAAACACATGGGGTTTAAAGTTTAAAGACTTTATGGCTTTAAGAACAAGTCACAAAGCGAGTAGCTGGGAACACTGAGCAAACAGGCAGTCAGCAGGGCCACATGGAAAGAACAAGAAGGGAGAAACAGTACTCAAGGCTGAAGCTTCAGGCCGAGACCCTCGAAGGGCCTCGGCCCGAAACGTCAGCCTTCCTGCTCCTCTGATGCTGCTTGGCCTGCTGTGATCATCCAGCGCCACACCTTCTTATCTCAGATTCTCCGGCATCTGCAGTTCCTGCTATCTCTCTCAAGGCTGAAGCGTTCACTGTAGAGCTAATATGACACAACAAAAAAGCAGTATGGAATCGAGCTAACGAGGTATGGATCAAAATGAACACAGCAGGCCAAGCAGCACATTAGGAGCAGGATAGCTGCTGTTTCAGGCTCGACCCTTCATCGGAAATGGGGGAGGGGAAGAGGGTTCTGAAAGTACTAGGGAGGGGGGGGAGGCGGATTGAAGGTGGATAGAGGAGAAGCTAGGTGGAGAGGAGACAGACAAGTCAAAGAGGCAGGGATAGAGCCAGTAAACGAGAGTGTAGTTGGGGAGATAGGGAGGGGATAGGTCAGTCTGGGAGGACAGACAGGTCACGGGGGTGGGATGAGGTTATTAGGTATGAAATGGGGGTGCGGCTTGAGGTGGGAGCAGGGGATAGACGAGAGGAAGAACAGGTTAGGGAGGTGGGGATGAGCTGGGCTGATTTTGGGATGCAGTAGGGGGAAGAGGAGATTTTGAAGCTGATGAAGTCCATATTGATACCATTGGGCTGCAGGGTCCCCGAGCAGAATATGAGTTGCTGTTCCTGCAACCTTTGGGGCGACATCGTTGTGGCACTGCAGGAGGCCCAGGATGGACGTGTCGTCTAAGGAATGAACGGGGGAGTTCAAATGGCTCATGACTGGGAGGTGCAGCTCTTTATTGCAAATCAAGCGTATGTGTTCTGCAAAGTAGTCCCTAAACCTCCGCTTGATTTCCCCAATATAGAAGAAGCCACACCGGATACAGTGGATACAGTATACTACATTGGCGGGATGTGCAAGTGAACATCTGTTTGATGTGGAAAGTCTTCTAGGGGCCTTGGATGGGGGTGAGGGAGAAGGTGTGGGGGCAAGTGTAGCACTTCCTGCAGTCGCAGGGGAAAGTGCCGGGTGTGCTGGGGTTGGAGGGGAGTGTGGAGTGGACAAGGGAGTCATGGAGAGAGTGGTCTCTCCGGAAAGCAGACAAGGGTGGGCATGGAAAAATGTCTTTGGTGGTGGGGATGGATTGCAGATGGCGGATGTTTCAGAGGATGATGCGTTGGATCTGGAGGTTGGTGGGGTGGTATGTGAGAACGAGGGGGATTCTTTTCTGGTTGTTATTATGGGGACGGGCGTGTGAGGGATGAGTTGTGGGAAATGAGGGAGACATGGTCAAGGGCATTCTCGACCACTGCAGGGGGGAATTTGCGGTCCTTGAAAAACGAAGACATCTGACACGTGCTGGAGTGGGATGCCTCATCCTGGGAGGAGATGTGGCAGAGGCGAAGGAATTGGGAATAGGAGATGGAATTTTTCCCGAAGGTGGGTGGGAGAAGGTGTATTCTAGGTACCTGTGAGACTTGGTGGGCTTGAAATGGTTATCGGTTTCCAGATGGTTACCCGAGCTGGAGACAGAGAGGTCCAGGAAGGTGAGAGAGTTGTTAGAGATATTCCAGGTGACCTTGAGGTTGAGGTGGAAGGTGTTGGTGAGGTGGATGAAGTGCTTGAGCTCCTTGTGGGAGCATGAGGCGGCACAGATACAGTCATCAATGTAAGAGAGGAAGAGGTGGGGTTGGGGGCCAATGTAGGTGCGGAGGAGGGATTGTTCCACGTAACCTACAATGAGGCAGGCATAGCTTGGGCCCATGTGGGTACCCATGGCCACCCACTTTGTGTGTAGGAAGTGGGAGGAATTCAAAGAGAAGTTGCTAAAGGGTGAGGACGAGTTTGGCTAGGCGGATGAGAGTGTCAGAGGAGGGGGATTGGTTGGGCCTGCGGGACAGGAAGAAGCAGAGGGCCTTTAGGCCATGTGTATGGGGAATGCAGGTGAAAAGGGACTGGACGTCCGCGGTAAAGATGCGGCATTGGGGACTGGGGTATTGGAAGTTCTGGAGGAGGTGGAGGGTGTGGGTGGTGTCACGGACATAGGTAGGGAGTTCCTGGACCAAGGGGGAGAAAATGTAGTCGCGATAGGTGGAGATGAGTTCGGTGGGGCAGGAGCTGGCGGAGACAATGGGTCAATCAGGGCAGACAGGTTTGTGGATTTTGGGAAGGAGATAGAAGTGGGCGGTGCGGTGTTGGGGAACGATGAGGTTGGAGGCTGTGGGTGGGAGGTCACCTGAGGTGATGAGGTTGTGGATGGTTTGGGAGATGATGGTTTGGTGCTCAGTGGTGGGTTCATGATCTAGGGGGCGGTAGGAAGAGGTGTCGGAGAGCTGGCGTATGGCCTCAGCGATGTAGAGGTCAGTGCACCATACTACAACTGCTCCTCCCATATCCGCGGATTTTATGGTGAGGTTGGGATTGGAGTGGATTCGACGGAAGGCTGTGCATTCTGTGGGGGAGAGGTTGGAGTGGGTGAGGGGGTGGAGAGGTTGAGGCGAGTGATGTCTCAACAGCAGTTGGAGATAAAGAGGTCGAGGGAGGGTAGGAGGCCTTGGGGTGATGTCCAGGAAGGCGGCTTGCATTGGAGGAGGGAGAAGGGGTCAGTAGAGAGCGTGTTATTAGTCCCACCTGGCTCATACAAATTCTGTCAGGAAGCAAGGGCCTGCAGGAACATTCCTGATTAGTGATTTGGCTCAGCAGGGAATATCGCAAAGTCCCAAGAGCTAACTAACTCGTGCGAGGAGACGCGTGTTAAGTTAATGACATTTTCCTCAGGGAAATTGGTGATCCAAATGCCTTGATTTTAACAGAAACTAATTCTGTCAATCGACATCTCATTAATTTTTAGTTTGATACAGGAGCAAGTACCATTTTTGTCTTAGATCAAATATGATAGCTGAAGAAACAGTTACACCCTATAGAAATGAAGCTGCATGGTCATGTAGCTCATGATTAAACGTAAACAACACCCCAACACCAACTAGATTAGGGAGGTCAGAATGTATGTGTGATTTACATTCAGCACATTTCACTTTTGAGTCCGTAAGGAAGCCTTAACCTCAACATCCTCAACACTCTGCTATTATAGGTATACTCATTGGCAGCCTCTTTCCTTCCATGCAATATTGTGTGTCTTTCTTCATCCATAGATTCTCAATAGTGTTATTGAGAGCCTTGCTTTTTAGGGGAAGGCATTCTTCTAACATTCCGCTGAACAACAATTTCATTGACTTTTAGTGCTGGTCTACTGGGATGTTTGCCCTTTTTTTTGCTTGTTCACTTTATTTCTTAAAATTCCATTCACATTCTCTCAAAACCAGCATTTGTTCAGTCTGTTCATCTGGTTTTAGTGACACTAATGTCCATTTCTCTTATAACTTCAAGGTTTTTTAGTTTATAGCCACTATTGCCCAGATATTCCCCTAATTTCATATCTCTCACCCATTGGCTCATTTACTGTTACGAAGTCCAATAGAGGACCTTCCCTTGCTGAATATGCTTTATTATTTTATTTTACGTATTATCATTTTGCATATTGGCATTCATTTATTCATTCATGGAATGTGGGTGTCATTTGCAAGGGTAGCATGAGTTACCCCTCTCTAGCAGCCCTTGATAGGCTATGGTGAGCTGCCTTCTTGAACTGAGTCCATCTGGTGTCAGTAAATCCAAGGTATTTTGAGGAAGGACGATTCAGGGCTCTGAACCAATGCCAGTGAAGGAACCTGAATAGCAATCGATATCAGGATGAGTGTAATTTAGAGTTGAACTCGGAGTAAGTAGTGTCCCTAATCAGCCCTTCTAGGTGGCTGATGCCCTAGTCCTTTAAGAGAGTCATGGAGATTTACAGCTTGGAAAATGGCCCTTCGGTCCAACTCATCCATGCTGACCATATATCCTAAATCATTCCAGTCCTGTTTGCCAGCATTTGACCTACTCAGTTCTTCTGGGTAGTTGATGCAATGAATTTAGGAGATGTGATTAAAGGAGATTTGGAGAGTTAGAAAAGGAGCCTCCACTCCCTTTTGACTTTTACTATTGACTTCTGGATAATTAATATCAGGTTCATCCAAGACTTGCTTTATTATGGCTCTGTGCTTTTAATTTGATTTCATAATTTGTCAGCAGAATTCATTCTTCACTATCAGCCATGTCCCAGTGACAGATGGTGGCATTACCTGGAGCTAATGGTGCTACACAATAATCCTGATACATGTCAATGATATTGAGTTAGTAATCCACAGGCTCATACTCTGGGGACATGGACTCAAATCCCACCAGTACTGCAGGAGAGATTTCAATGTAATTTAAAGCTCTCCCTAATGATGTAATTAATTATTGTTAAAAACCTATTTTGGTTTGTGGATGCTTCTTTGGAAGGAACTCTGCTATCCTTTTCTGGTTATATTCTAGACCCACAGCAATGTCATTGACTTGAAATTGCCCTCTGCAGGGGCCAAATGAGGCCCATGGTGGTGTAGCAGTCCTAGAAAGTTGTTCTCCTCCACCCTCTCAAGGGTAATGAACAGTAGCAATCAAATGCTGGTCTTGTAAATGATGCCCACAACCCTTAATAGATGACCCACCCACTACGAGATGGTCTGCAGCTTTTCCACTCATATCCTGTTTTTGTCTTTACTAATAACTCAGCCTCCCCCTGTACAGTCATAAACATGTAAAGGGTAGAGGGGAGGATGTGGGAGACCACCAGAGAAATTTGGACCATCTCAATGTAGTTTAAATGCATCCTACTCCCCGCACACTGTTTAAACAGCCCCCAGCTAATTTAAACACCGCACCCGCCCCCACCACTGTCTTCATTTTCAAAAGCAGTGGAAAGGACCAATTCGTATCTGCCATCTAGTTCCCAAACAATACAAAATAATTTTCTATCAAAGTCACTTGACAACTTTCTTTTTGCAACTTACTTTGCTCAATTTATCGCATAAGTTAACATGCAAATCAAACCTGAATCACTAATTCTTCCTCCGATTCATTTGTGAGTATAATGAAATGCTGAGGCCCTCAATGCTAGCGCCAAGAAGTAATCATATTCTATCGATCCTGCTTCCTTCTGAACAAATCTATTCCCTTGCTAACAGGACAGCAATTACACCTACAACATAAGGACTGCAGCTGTGCAAGAAAGCAGCCCTTCACATATTTTCAAGGCAGTGAGAGATGGGTGACAAATGGTGACTTATCTAGTGATGCCCATGCCGGGAAAAATAATTAATTTTTAAAATTTTGAACTCATATAGATTATTCCCAGAGTCTCCAGCTTTCTCTCAAATTAACTGACTATAAATAAGAGATAACAAGGTGTAGAGCTGGATGAACACAGCATCAGAGGAGCAGAAAAGCTGACGTTTCAGGGTCTCTAATATTTTTCAAACTTGTTTATTCTAATTCTTTTTCCAGAACTGAAGTCTCTCAGCCTTGAACACAAATGGGATTAATTTCTCCAGATGCTGTCACAATCCACCCCCTCCCCCTGCCCCGCAACCATCATAGCAGTGCTGATGCCACTAGGAGAAATGCCACAAAGAATTTTACCCCAACTGGGAAGTGACAGAAATTGTAACAGTTACAGAAAGATCCAAAATTGAGAACTGACCAGAGAAATAGAGCATGTTTGGAAATTGTGGTCACAAGTTGTAACAAAGTAAACAAACTAGAATGTTGAGCAGTAGCCTGAATTGTAACACTTCATTGCTCCACTTCATGCAGCAGCACTTCTATTGCAGAATCAGAAATCCACCAGGTACTGCCGTCTGGAGATAGTGAACCAGTCATGACATCTTCTTTATAGTATTCACCTGAAAAAAGTGACCTGCATGTATTTTACTGTGGTGGGCTCAAAAGTGACACTCCAATATTCGACAAAATATACAAATCTCACAGCAAATCATCTCTCTTTTGAACATTTCTTGTCTCACGTTATTGTTCTCATTATTGCTGGCTCTTCTTCTCTTTATCCTTCTGTTTCTCAATGTAAGCCTCACATTAATATCTTGTCTTTCTAGTCCCCGCTGATGTAATTTTCGGGTAAACCACTGCTGTCAGGATGATTTAATTCTCTGTGTTTGTCTGTATGTCACCCCTTGTCGTGTGTGCCACAAAGACTGGCCTCATGTTGCAATAGGACAATGTGCACTACAGCTGAATTACCTCTGTCTCTGTTCACAGGTAGACAGACATACACTCCCTTCTTACAGATCCACAATGTCAAGGAGAATCCTTTGTTCAAAATATAACTCCACTCTCCAGTGAGAAAAACATTTTGAGCCAATGCTTTCACGACTCGCATTGATTCTAGTGGAAGGAGTTTATGTAATGCAGTGTGTAGAGCCTCTGTATCTGAACCCAAAGACCCACTTCTGAGTCTCATTCCAGAACTATAGTGCTAAGGAATGCTGATGATGATGATGGAGCCAATCAGGAGGATTTCAATGGGAATTCTTTCCACTAGTCCAAGAGTGAGAGAGACGCCTAGTCAGTCATGCTTGACGCTGGTTTACCATCCTCAAACTTGGCAGCCTTAACCAGTGGTTGAGAGATGACTGTGGGTCAGGATGCCTGTACTGCTCTTCGTCAGACCATACTGTGGGACTTTTCTCACCCACCTGAGAGAACAGAGAGATTCAGTGAAATTCAACGAATCACTCCAAACGAAGACATCTCCCTGACAAAGCAGCATTTCCTCAATACACTGAATTGTGAGCCAGCACTGGCAACTGGAAACTGTGAACTGAATCTTTCATTTTTGTGAGTCAGTGCAAGTTGAGTTGTATTGGGTTTTTGGACAAGACCAAGTGATTTATCTTGTTGTATCTCAGTGAATGCCCCTCATTAATTACCCACCCCATTTCTGGCGCATCTTTTGTGCCCAACTTCCACCCATCATACCACACACTGTTCCCAAAATAACTCACCATTCACTGGATATCCTGAACCTCACTGGCATAAATTGTGCCAGTTCCATTTTTAGAATCTCACTGTGAACCTAGACAACTGCTGTAAGTGTGGAGCTACCCTGCACTGTCGGTGACATGTGTCCTAGACGTGGCAGATTGGAGATAACTGGCACCCCGCTTAGTGGGCACGCTTCGAGAGTTTCTACAGCATGCGTAGTGCTGACACAGGACCTCCATCGCCCCCAAGACCAGTTGAGGAGGCCATGACACCAGACTGTCTGAGTTTGCCACCTAGGCCAGTACAGTCTCAGCCATCTGGAGGAATGCCCAGTGCTGAAGAAAGATGCGTTCTGCTAACGTAAGTGCCACCATCTTCACTCCAGCGCCCTCACACTCACTCTTTCTGTCTCTGCCAATGCAGCCACCTCCCACCAAGGATTGCGCTCTACCATTCTCATTGTCGTCTGCAGTATCTTCCTTCACTGACCCTCATTCACCGTGACACCAATGACACTGCATGAGGAAAGCAATAGGGCAGGAAGAGTCAAGAATGTGTGCTGCCTCCCTTCTGGAGAGAGGACCTTGATTCTGATCTCCCCCAGAAGGGCCTTGACTTATCAGAGGCTGCCCATGGCTGACTGTATTGGAAACCTCTGAATAAAGGGCCTAGAGATGCAGCCTGGTCCAGTCCATGAGCTGTGTGTGCATCCCTGATCTCACAGTGCCCTTGCCAGACTATTACAATGAGATTCATTGGTTCAGGCTGAGGTGTAGCACTGAAGTGCAAAAGTGCCCTGTAGGCGACTGGAGATGTGCCCTGTGGGTCCTTATGTGCAGGCACATGTTGGACGACAGTGTCAGGGGAACATGGGGTGGTTGGCCAGTGCCTTAAGATGTTGGTGCATGGAGGTCATTCAGAGTAAACATCGATCTGAATCTGTCAGGTGCCCGTACTGGTTTCTTGGTTGAGTTTTCCCAACATCATGTTTGGTGAGATAACAAGGTGTAGAGCTGGATTAACACAGCAGGCCAAGCAGCATCAGAGGAACAGGAAAGCTGACGTTTCGGGTCTAGACTCTTTCTAAAGAAGGGTTCATCCAGCTCTGCACATTGTTATCTCAGATTCTCCAGCATCTGCAGTTCCTACTATCTCTGAAACAATCATGTTTGGTCAGTTTGGTAAGATGGCTGTCTGAATATTAATGAAGTGAGCTGTGGAGTTAACAAGGCATTTACCAAATGCTAGTCACCACCAATTGGCAATTCATCTGCTGCCCAGTGAGAATCGCGCCACATTGAAATCCAGGTAAGGCCTCACCAAATATCTCACCTGATTCTACTCAAATCTCATCACAGCCCTGTATGACTCTGAGCCCTGACAGTTCTACTGTTTAGTTTTGATGTTAATGGAATTAAAATTTACCCACTCACCTCTTGATAAATTCTGCCCCAGTGGCTTCTCATCAGGGACCTCATGTCAGGCTCCTATCCAGGAATTCAGAAATCCAGCCATGAAGATTTTCAGAAAACCCACTCTCCCTTTTTGCAGCAGTCAGTTTACCATGTTGAGAAATTCAAATATCCAGCAGTATAGCTGCTGTGAAAGAGTAAATGTGGCAGGTTAGTGCATGGTGAAGGAGCCAGATGGTTGAGGTGCCAGGGTGCCAGCAAGGTGTGCTTAATAGCTGGAGTAGGGTTTGAATCTGCAATTTTCTTGAAGAAATTAAAAAAAAGACACTAAACCAAAGTAGTCAAATCAAATTAAATTACAGAGATTTCCATATTGAGAAATCTCTTCCTAATGTGCTGTGTGCGGTGTGTGTCTGATGGTGGATTGGTTATGCTACTGGGTCGGTAATCCGCAGGTTAGACTAATGGTCCACATGCATGCATTTAAATATCACTCACACAGCTTGTGAATTTGTAATCAGCTCATGAGACAATCATTGGCTATCAATGATTTTGACATAACAGGATTGTCATCAAAGCTGAATGCTTTTGAGAGAAGGAAATCTTCTCTCCTCACCTGCTGTGTAACCTGAGCCTCATAGTGATGTTAAACAAGTGTGGAGCTGGATGAACACAGCAGGGCAAGCAGCATCTCAGGAGAAGAAAAGCTGACGTTTCGGGCCTAGACCCTTCATCAGAGAACTCCTGAGATGCTGCTTGGCCTGCTGTATTCATCCAGCTCCACACTTTGTTATCTTGGATTCTCCAGCATCTGCAGTTCCCATTATCACTGATACAATTTTAACCTCATGGTGATGTTGTTGGCTATGAAATAACTAAACAAGTCTCAGTGTGAAGGAGCCTGGGGAGTTTCGCTCAGGGCTTGGAAGCCATCTGTTGCAGCTTGGGGTGTCTCCATTAACACAGTTACAGACCCAGCCATGATGCAGCATCTGGTGGGCAATGTCTCTGATTCTGTTGCAGTGAATGCATCTTCTACAAAACATCTGAGCCTGCAGTGGAAACTCCGACTGAAGCCATGAAAGGTCAGCTTGTTTCATTAAGGCTCCAGATTGTGTTGGCGTTGAACTTGGTTAGTCCCCTGGTCTCAGCTGGGCTCTTGGTGCTGCACTCTCATCCTGGAGGTGGGCACTGGGAATTTAGGCATTTCCTGCTTCCTAACAAAGTCTTTTTTGTTGGGAATTCACTGTCCCCACACCACCCCTGCCAATAAGGACAATCCCTAATTTAGAATGTAATCTAACAGGGTTTATTTGACCACAGATCCGAATGTTTAATGTTCTGGCAGGTGAGGCACGATTATGGTGTCCAAGTGCAGCACGAGTCTGTCTGTTCATTCCATAGATCCCGGGATAATTGGGATCTTCTTCTCTTGGATCTTGGACCCGATCACTTGATTCACAATGTACCTGAACCCGAGCTTTTAAATGACTACGTACTTCGAAGGTTTCAGTCCATCATCCTAAGCCAATGCCTCTGTCTGTCCCTCCCCACCTTGTCCCTCTCTCCAGCTGCTGCTAAAAGCAGCTTCCTGACAAGGACTTTCATTTCACCTTCTCTGAAGGTAGTTCTCTTCTGTGCTAATAATAGATTCTAATCCAGATTCAGTCCTGGTACCTGTTGACGCAGTGAGCTGTGAAGAAAATTATCTCACAGTATAACGAGATCTTGATCAGGTGGTCCACTGTGCCAAGGACTGGCAGATGGAGTTTAATTTAGATATATGTGAAGTGTTGCATTTTGGTAAAGCAAACCAGGCAGAACTTATACAGTTAATGGTAGAGTCCTGAGGAGTTTTGCTGATCAGAGAGACCTTACGGCGCAGATGCATAATTCTTTGAAAGTGGAGTCACACTCAAAACAACATCTTCTCATTGGACTACTGAATAGGTTTGCTCTACCACACCATTGAGTGTGGTAGGCAGATGCTGTGGATTCCTACCAGGAAAGGGGCTGGTGGTAGCAAATGTGCCAAATGATGAGCAGTGACAAGGCTTCACCTTACAACAACCAATGTTCACTTCAAGCTCTCTCTGCTTAGATAGAGCATAATGGCCAGTGTACTCAAGCTGTCCACTCCAACAGCGAGGAGGGCAGCAACTTTAACCTGCTGTAAGAGCTGTTCTTTTCTCAACAACAATAGTCATGTTGTCCTTATCATATTTTTGAACCCTGTCCTGCTGGTGGCAATCCAATACTGAGCTCGCCATACTTCAGAAATAAGCTTCTTTTGGATTCTTCACAAAAGAGGGATGTCCAGCCACGATATCATCCTAGTTTAAACTCGTCAGTTTACATCGCTATATCTTCACTGGGCACACATGTTTTACATTCTTCCTCACCTCTGATGAAATTTAACAGAGAACTTAAAAGAATGAGATTAATGGGCCCCCTCTCAATCCCAAATTAAAAGTCCTCAAAACCTTCCAATCCAATATATTTTCAAGATGAGAAGAATTGTGGAAAGCTACTTGATATAATCCCACAGCAAAGTCCGATTGTTGCTAGTTATATTCATGTTGTTGCTTTTCCTATATGCAAGGGAATGCCAAAATCCCAATACGCTTACCTTGAGAAAGACTGTGTATTTTATCAAACTTTTATACTTTTAACTTGCTGATGGTCCACAGTCCACAGATTGTATTCGGTGCAATATCTTACTTATGCTTGTTACAAGACTCCCAAATGTCCAATCATCACAGCAAGGAGCTGGCAAGAGGGAAGCGAAAACACTGAAGACGTTTTTAATTCCACCCTCAAAAAAATTCAATGACCTCCCCAACTCATGAGAATCTTCTGCCGAAGACTGCCCAAACTGGAGAAGAAACATCCACAAAGGTGCCATTTCAAACATCTCTGACAGGCCCAGATGGAGATCAAGTGCAAAGCAGTGGGAAGAACATGAGAAATCCTGAACATCTGAGACACCTGCCCCTCCAAACCCCAGCTGCCTCACCTGTGCTAAGGTGTGTGGATCCAGTATTTGACTGTTTCAATAGGTCGGGAGCCAGGACTCCGAATGAAAAGAAAATCATTCTCAGACATGAGGGGCTGCCTAATAAGAAGGATATTCTGTCATTGCTAAGTAGTGTCGGCAAAGTCCACTGTCTACAACATGCAATGCAAAAGCTCACCTTGACTTCTTGTTCGTGCCCTTACTGATTTTTAATTATTTTTATTTTATTATCTGACCAATTTTACTTTGAGCTATGAACAGAGAACTGTGATGTAGAGGTGACGTTTGGAATCTGGATAACAGCTTGTGTTAAAGGGAAAACAGACCAAACAAACTCTTGTTTATTCATGAGCCCAGGCCTGGAAGCTAACTACAGGTTGGTTCCTGATTAAAAGGTTCTGTAGAAGCTTCGATGATGGGGGAGGTCATTATGTTTAAACTGTTTGCAGAACTTGGCTATAAATTAGATCAATTCCTGGGATTGGATCAGCAAGCCTAGAAAATTCCTTGTGCTCAATCAGATGAAAGATGTTGATTGGTAACTGGGACCTTGTGGAGGAGGCAGTCCATCTGTCAGAGAGTGATCAGAGTTTGGTTTAGGTTTTCGACTAGCATCTGGCTGTTGATACTACAGCAATAAAATTTGAAATCTGCGAGCCCAAACTCCCATAAGTAGCTCTTAGAAACTCAGGGAATAGAAACTAAGTTTATAAGTAAGACTGCCTTTATCAGAGTGAATTGTATAGGTGACCCTGATCGACCTCTTGAGAAAAATCAACCAAGCATTGAAGAAGTACATCATGAAAAGCACTTAACTAATCCAGGCCAGTTTTGTTAATTTTCTTTTATTTATCCATTAACCATGTTCGCTTGTCCTTCTGTCTTTTGTGTGAATGAGGCTGAAATCAAAGACTGCTGAATTTAAAGCATGGATCAAATAGATTACTTTGTTGTTTAATTTTACCAACTAAAGTTATTGAATTGTTAATAAATTTCTAAGACTTTTGTCTAAGATATAAGCAGGTGTTGAAAATTGATTAATCTCAAAGTCTTGGAAGGGTGAGTTATTCAAAAAGTCAGCTTAGGAATCATTAGTGTCACTTTTTCAGGATCTTTCAATGTTTTAATTTTACTGCATTGTAAATACAGAGGTAGAAAGACTGATTCAATTTAGCTGTCTGTCTCCATGTGAAAACAATCTTCATCAGCACTTTCCAAACCTGCAAACCTTACCATCTAGAAGAATAGAAACATAGAAACACAGAAGATAGGAGCAGGAAGAGGCCATTCCACCCTTCGAGCCTACTCTGCCCTCGTGCAACTTAATAGCCTATACCTGCTTCCTCCCCATAACCTTTGATCCCATTCACCCCAAGAGCGATATCTAGTTGCCTCTTGCACACATTCAATGCTTTGGCATGAATTACTTCCTGTGGTAATGAATTCCACAGGCTCACCATTCTTTGGGTGAAGAAACGTCTCCTGATAATAAACAGGAAGGCACATGAAAGCCAACTGCAAGTTCCCCTGTAGGCCACACACCATGCTTTCTTGGAAACATAATACCGTTCCCTCTTCATTGCATGGTCAAACCGCTCCCCACCCACCACCGACTCCTCAAACAGCACCAACTCCATGTGGACTGCAGTGCGTCAATAAGGTGGTTCATCATTTTTATCTCACGTACAATTAAGAATTGCATATGAATAGGTACTTCCTTTATATACAGCAACAAATAATATTTCATAGTGAAGAATGGTTTTCTTCTCATGGAAATTCAGTAAAACAGATTATGACCAGTATTTTTCAGATGTTATGCAGTTCTTGGGATAAATGCAAATACATTCATGTAAATGTCAGTGTATTCGCTCATTGCTTTACCCTGAGTGATATACGTAATTCTCCACAGAGTTTTTCAGCCTCATCCATGTTCTGTGTGCTGGGATGCTTATGGCCAGTTTGCCTTTCATTTTCCATTTCATTGTTCTGTTACCCAATCACCTGCTCTGAGAGTTGGCTCTGGGGTTGACACTGCTAGTGATGCCCACTTGGACTCTGGTATGTGGATTACAGTTCCTCTTCATTTACCAGGTGGAGGGGTAGAAGCTCAACTTTTCTGAAAGAACCCTCATGGTCTGAAACATCATTACTCCATCTAGAACCACTGACATTGACATGTTCAAATTTGCCAACATCTTCATGGCTGGAACCCTCAAAATATATCGAGCTGTGAAATAACGCAGGAACAAGGACCTCGATCTGAGTCATTTGTAATGCGCATTTAGATAAGATTAAATCACAGATTGGAAACTGATGAAATGAAATCATCTCAATGACTAAATTACATTGAAAATGTAGACTATTTCAGTGATTAGAAACATGAAACTATCACAGATTGTTGTAAAAATGAACATTTGATTCATTAACACCAAACTGGAAAGGAGACCAGCCATCCTTACCTTAGCTATGATGCCTGTTTCTCCAGGGCAAGTACTGTGGGGGATTTATAACTGCTTTCTAAAATGGCTGAGGACACCATTCAGTGGTAGCAATTAGGGAATGAAAAGAAAGGGTGGCCTTGCCAACAGTGCCCCAAAATTTGGAAGATTATTTTGAAAAGTATGGGAAGTTTTTTAAGGTTCACTATAAATATGTTTTAACCCAGTCTATCCCCAGAAATGCAGCAAGGAGAATTCACACTGACCCTGGTAACATCACTCTCATTCACAGGGAGCTTTCGTTAGAGTGTGAGGCAAGGTTTAAGGAGATTTATTCCACATTTGCGTCCAAGTCAATCCTGTTTGATATGGACACTTGGGTTAAACTTAGAGAAATCGTTCTTTCACAGTCCTGACCATCTTCTCTCATCAGTGTCGACTTGATCAAAATTGAACATTTTAGTAAAAAGAGGATGTATCGTATGATCACACTGGAACACAATGTTCTTTCATACTTTGAGAAATGGGCCTCACATTCTTAAGCAACTCTCCAAATGACTTGCACTAACTGATTTGATTGTCAATAAACCAATTTGTTCTATTTGTCAATCAGCGATGCTATCACAGCATTGCAGGATGGGTCCTGGGAGTCTGTGTGTATACGAAGTAGGAGTACGAACTCAGAACTCAAACTGTGTGAGGGAGTGCTGCACATGGATGTTCAAGATCACTCCAAGGTGAGCTTACTGATGCAAGGGGTTATTTTCCTTTTGTGTTTCATTGTTCAGGTTGATTTGATTGGATCTGGATGGATATTTCATTCTGAAGGAGTTTGGGTCTCAGGGTGTCTCTGGTGTGTTTCGGCGCAATGACATGATATGTTCTTGGAGACTGTGGTCATTTTGTTAGGAATTACAAGAGGAAGAGTGTCTGTTTAATCTCTGGTAACCCAACATTTTCAGATGCCGTGAATATCATGCCTCAGTCCTGTTGATATTTCTTTATTATTCATTCCCATGGTTTGGCTTTCGCTAATTATGTTAATGTTTATTGCCCATACCTAGTTACACTTGAGGAGGTGGTGATGAGCTTGCAGTATATTTTCTGTAAATAAACCCACAATGCTGTTAGTTAGTGCAATTGGGGTTTGGAGTCAATGACAATGAAGGAATCGTGATACACTTCCAAGTCAGAATGTTGGCTGATTTGGAAGGGAACTTGAAGGTGGTGATCTTCCCATCTGCCTGCAGCCGTTGTCCTTCTAGTTAGAAGTGGTTTTGAGGTTGGAAAGTTTTGTATCAGGATCTTTGGAAAATTTCTGCAGTGTATCTTGTAGGCAGTACACACTGATGCTACTGAACATTGGTGGTGGAGGGTATGGGTATTTGTGGATGCGTTGGCCACCATGTAGGCTGCATTGTCCTGGATGGTATCAAATTTCTCACAAGGGTTCAGCAAAAGGGTCACCATTCCTGTGTTGATGCAAAAGCAAATGGAGCTACATTGTCTTGTTCTTTTGTTACACATTAGTTCATTAACGAGGATTCAAACTGCTGATACAGAATGTGACCAACACAGTGTGAGCTCTTGTGGCACATTGGAAGCATCCCTACCCTGAGCCAAGAAGCCCAGGTTCTAGTCCCAGCTGCTCAAAAAGACCAGTGCAATTATATTGCAGAACAGCTGACTAGCACTGTAACATTGCCACAATAACTTGAGCAGAACTGGAGGTAATGTTATCCTCACCGTTTCTTTAATTTTACCAGAGTTACTTTTTATTAACAAGCTGGAGTTTCATATTGAGCAGAGGAATTTCCAGGTAAGGAGTGGAGGGAGGAGGATCTGTCTATTTGTAACTGTTAATAAACAGAGCTAGTATCAGATTAACTCAGCCCCAGTCAGACTAGAGAGTCAAAATACCAATGTAGCCCTTGCATGTTTCATTAAGAAACATGGGCAGAAAGAGAAATTGACACCAAGCAAGCAGGAGAAAAATGTGAGAAAAATATTATACAGGAAGATGATTTGCTCTGATGCTTGTATCTTTTCTTTGAATGATGTTGTTTCAGCTTGATGCCCACCACTGTAACACAAACACAATCACAACATAATTTTCAGGCTCAGTCCGAATTGCATTCTTCCTGCAATCTGCTGGTAATGATTTCGCCGCTCTGGGGAATCTTCCAAATTTAGGAATGATATTATTGATTCAGTTGAAACTATTTAACAGATGTAACTGAAGGATCTGATTAAAATCCTGAAGAGATCTCACTGCACCATGCCAACCATCCAAGGAATTTTGTCACAATTTGCAAAGGGAAAAATGTTCAACACTGGAGGCATCACTGGTGAACGAAGCTGCATGAAAGTAGCACTTTCTAACTACAGAGATAACAAAGTGTAGAGCTGGATGAACACAGCAGGCCAAGCAGCATTTTAGGAGCAGTTATCTCTCTACTTACTAACTACATTCTGAAAGATGTTTGGAACTTCAGTTGATTTGACATACCATTGGATATTTCCATTTCTCCAGTGGAATGTCAGCACAGACAACATGTGTTAGTGACCTTCGTGGAGTGAAGGTGATGATGGATTATCTGACAGGTTTTCAATGTGGAAATACAATGAAAGGAGTTTTGCTGACCATAATCAAATTCTCATACAGAGTTCGCCAGGTCAGCCTGAAACTGAAGAAGAAGAAATTGCATTCAAAGATCCCAGAAGTCAAATATATTTACACTGAGCACTGACAGCAAAATATCTTTGCCTGCATCCCAAAATTAGTAAGTTATTGTCGTAAAGCAGCAATCAAAAGATGTAAAAACAGTGCAAGCATTTGTTGGAATCACCAACTAAATTTCATCAGAGTGTGCAACCTGATGCCAATTCACGGCCAAGGATATACTGAGGCATTGGGACACACAACATGAAGCAGCACCCATTAAAATCAAGCTTCAGAAGATGCTAACATCAGTGTTGAAATCCTATGACAAATGACGAAGTTATCCTGCAGTGTAGCACCAGTGAAGCAGTCAGGAGTGTGATGGAATACTCCCCACTTGCCTGGATGGGTGCAGCTTCAACAACACTCAAAAAACTGGTACCATCCAGGACAAAGCAGCTCGCTTGATTGACATTACATCCACAAGCATCCATTCCCTTCACCATCAACACTCAGTGACAGCTGTGTGTACTATCGGCAAGATGCACTGCAGAAATTCACCAAAGATCCTGAGACAGCACCTTCTAAACCCACTTCCATTGAGAAGGACAAGAGCAGCAGACATATGGGAATGCCACCACCTCCACGTTCCCTCTCCAAGTCACTCACCATCCTGACTTGGAAATATATCACTGTTGCTTCAGTATTGCTGGGTCACAATCCTTGCATTCCCTCCTTCAGGGCAATGTGGGTCAACCCATAGAATATGGACAGCAGCAGTTCAAGAAGACAGCTCACCACCACCTCCTCAAGGCCATCTCGGGTCGGGCAATGAAATGCTGATCAGCCAGCGACACCTATATCCCATGAGTAAATTAAAAAAGGGACATCCATGCAAGGCACCAGGAATTGAATCCAGTCCGTGGAAGGGAAATGATATGCTCTAACCACGGCCATAATGAACAACAATGTTAAGGACCACATCTACTAGAACAGCATCTAATAATTACCAGGCTAAGCAAGCTAATGCGCTACCAATGACACAGAACAACCTCCAGACTGTGGGTGAAGCTGGGAGCAGATCACTTTACACTCGCAGGGACCTGATTATATTGATACAGTAAATGATGATTCTCACTGCTGGGAGATGATTTCAATAACTATCAGTGAGATTACTGAATGCCTGTTAACACACTTCAGCAGTTTTGACATTCCTGACATTGGCCTGAGCGACAACAGCCCTCATTTTGTGAGTGAAGGAATCAGTCACATCATAAAATCCAAACTAAAACTGGTAACTCCAGGAGTATATCTCCTCCATCTTATCCCCAGTTAAATGCCGAAGATGGCAATGGGTATCATGAAAGAAATCATGAAACAACTGTGCAATTTCCATCCAGCAGTGTATAAGGTAATCCTCAAATGGAGAAAGACACCGACTGATGACATGGAAAGGTGCCCTGCACACTGACTGATGTCATGCTGCACACAAGGTGCTTTTCCAATTGCAAACGTGTTACTGAACCCAGAAATAGTGACAGGTGTGAGGGACAAAATCAAGGTCAAGCAGCAGAGCCCAAATTTCATTTTGAAAAGAAACTATTCGACTACTGTCAGAGATGATCTTTGGAGAACCTTTCAATGCTTTCAACAAACATTTGCTCAGCCAAATGTCAAATTTGGACCTCCCTGAAGCAGTTTACCATTTGAAAAATAAACAATCCGTTTTACACCCAACTGGAGAAGCTGCTCCTCAACTACAAGTATCTGATCAGGGAGGGGTGAAGGCACCATCTGCCCTCATCACACATCATTCATCAGACCAGGAGTTACCAGCAACCCAATAACTCAACAGCATAACAGCAGGTAGCATGGTATCAACATATCACACAGACATGAAACTACAACAAAATGAACAGCTAGCAGAAATAAAACGCATACATTCCATGAAGAGATTAGCAAGATTTAAGGACGATTACTGGTGAAATTTATATGCATACACCGCCAAATACATATTCAATTCCACTAGTAACTTGAATTGTACAGAATAATGTATTCAAGTTTCTTTTAGAAAAGTGGACATTGGGACTGAAATGAAATCTTGACTCTATGTTCCTGGTGGACTGCCATAGTCACAAGCTTCCCACCATTAAGCATGCACACTTTAGTTCACCAGTTCAGTGGTGACCAACACTGCGTTGCAAACTCAGAATATTTGTAACTGCTGATGGTCTGGGATGTCAAATTAGCTATGATTGCCTCAGTTTAAAACCATATGCCTCAAGAGCTTTTGATTTTTGACACTAAAGTCTTTTCAGCTGTGTGTGTGTGTGTGTGTGTGTGTGTGTGTGTGTGTGTGTGTGTGTGTGTGTGTGTGTGTGTGTGTGTGTGAAATTGTGTGAAGACTATACACAGTTGTGCCGTTGTTATGTCTCGCAGAGTTAGCAAACCTCTTTCACCAAAACAAACCTCTTTTGTCCCTCTTCCAGTGACAGAAGAAATTGCAAATGCATTCTTAAAGGTGCAGTAAAACAAGACAGGAATGGTGCTTCCACAGCATCACCCAAACCGACAATCTCGTTCGCATAAAAGTACGAGGACAGTAGTCACATGGGAACTCCATTTCAGCCAAATCCCTTCCAAGGCACAAACCATCCTGACTCAGATCCACATCAACATTCCTTAACTGTTTCTGGCCTGGAATTCCGCTCCCACAACAGCGCCCATGGCCTGCTGAGGTTCAAGAAGGCAGCTCGTTGCAGCATTCTCCAGAGCCATGAGGGATGGGCAATAAATATTAGCCTGGTACAATTTTTAAAAATTAATTAGCAGCATCTTAATTGGAAATAACTTTAGCCTTCTGCTAAAAATAATGCAAGGATGCGATCACCCAATCAGGTAGATCTTAAAGAGAGGAGCCAATTAGTCAGAGCTAATATTTCAAGTTAGAACTGAAGAAGAGTTACAAGACTTGAAATGTTGACTCTGTTATTCCTCCACAGATGCTACCAGACCTGATGAGTTTGTCCAGCAGTTTCTGTGTTTATTTGTTTGTTTCAGATCTTCATCATCCGCAGTATTTTGTTTGATTATTATGATGTGTGCGCTCACGCTGTGTCGGTTTTGAGTCTGTCTGTGCCAGATAGTTTAGGGCTAGGTTGTATTTTCCTCCTCCACATCCTAAGAGCATTTTCTGATCACCTGCTCTGAGTGTTGGCCATGCTGTTGAGCCTGTAAGTGATGTTCTCTCGGGCTCTCGTGTACGGATTGCAGTTCCCCTTCATTCAACATGTTGAGGGGACCTTCCAAACTTGGGAAAGAACTATCTAAAGTCTTGTAACAGCATTTAAAGGATGGGTCACTTTATCCAGGTGAGCTTTGCGAAGCGGATGTAATGACCTACTTGCTCCCCACACACCTAGATCAGGGCATCAAGATGGCAGCTTCTGTGGGATTTCTGATTGTGAAATAGAACAACTTCTGCATGAAGTGGGGAAATGAAGTGTTACAATTCAGGCAACTTCCCGGTATTCTGAACATTTGTTATTTTGTTGTAATCTTCAACCACAATTTCCAAACATGCTCCATTTATATTGTCAGTTCTCTTTGTCTTAATCTTTCAATAGTTGTTACAAATTCTTTCAGTTCCCAGTTGGGGGTAGAATTCCTTGGTGTTTCTACTGGTGGAATTATCAATGTTGTGGCGTTGCAGTGGGAGATGGTCTGAGGAAATTAATCCGACAGGAGTACGGTGTGGGACCTGGGTTCTATGGCATGCTGTTCAAAGGGTTGGCTTAGACTTGAAGGGCCGCGCGGTCTCTTTCCACACTGTAGGGGTTCCATGATTCTATGACTTGTGTCCAAGTTTGAGGCATTTTCATTATGAGGAAAGACTTGGACCCTTCATTAGAACCAAGAAGGTTATGAGAATTGGAGACAGCCTGCTGGTCTGACTCAGTAATTGATGAGGGAATAGGAGGTGGGCTGAGGGAACAATAAATGTGCACTCCACTTGGCAGAAGGTATTGGTGCTTTCTGTCAGAGCCAGGTCCAAGCAGCTGCCTTTGGCTCATATCCCTTCGTAGCTTTGTTTAACAAAAACTTATCAAGATCAGATTTAAAATGAGCAACTTTTTGTTCACCGGGTGTGAGTGTTGCTGGCTGGGCCACTCGATGTTACTGGGTCATAATTCTGAACTCACTTCCTGACATCACAGTTGCCAACTTATACCCCAAGATCTTCAGTGCTGCCTCAAAGTGCCAGGGACCCGGTTCAATTCCACCCTCGAGTGACTGTCTGTGTAGAGTTTGCCACATTCTCCCCGTGTCTGCGTGGGTTTCCTCCAGGTGCTCTGGTTTACTCCCACAGTCCAAAGATGTGCAGGCTCGGTGGATTGTCTGTGTTAAATTGCCCATAGTGCTCGGGGATGTGTGGATTAGCTGGGTTATGAGGGAGGGGTCTGGGGGGATGCTCTGAGGGCCGGTGTGGACTTGTTGGGCCTGTTTCCATATCCTAGGGATTCTATGATTCTGTGATGAAGGCGGCTGAGAACCACCTGGGATGTGATATTCACAGCGACCCAGCCAGTGACATCTGAATCCTACAAATGAATAAAGAGATAATAATGCACCCAGAGTGTCTCTGCGCACCCCCAGGTGTTTGTTTAATGATTCTGGTGCACTCACCTCCTCTCTGACCAGGGGTTTATTCCATCTATCGCACATTCTTTGTGCAGCAACATTGGAATGAGATCTTGGCTGATCTCCTTTGTGCATTGAAAAATTTCCTGATCGCAATCGTGGAAAATCTATTTCCAAATTTCAGTCAGCCTTATCTAAAAATAAGGTGTCTGCCTGGTGAAGCTACAACATAGGACTACTTGTGTGGCAAAGAGGAAAAGCAGTGAGTGATAGACTGGGCTATGTGATTCCAACAGAGCTGATCGACATCCACTTCATGAATGTGGAGAACAATTAAATAACTAAGAAGAGGATGAGGCTCCACAACTATCCACATCGTCAATGATGGGGGAGCCTCACACGTCTGTGCCAATTACAAGACTGCAGCATTTGTATCTACCTTCACTCAGAAGCGTGAAGTGGATGATATACCTCAGCCTCTGACTGAGGACCCCAGCATCCCAGGGGATGGTCTTCAACTGATTCCATTGCCTCAAAGTGAAATCAAGAAACAGCTGATGGTACTGAGTGCAGCAAAGCCATTGGCCCTGATAACATTCCAACTATGTTACTGAAGACACGTGCTCCAGAACTGGCTGCAGCCTTTTGCTGAGCTATTCCAGTGAAGTGATAACACGAGCATCCATCCGGAAATGTGAGAAATTGCTAAAAGTTGTCCCGTCCACAAAAAAAAGGACATTTCTGCATACCACCTCATTAATCTTCTCTTGATCAGGAGCAAAGTGAAGGAAAGGGTTATTGACAATGCTAACAAGTAGCACCTGCTCAGAAATAAACGATTCATTGATGCTCAGTTTGGTTCCACCAGAGACACTCAGTTCCTGAGCTCATTATAACCCTGATGCAAAATGCTGAACTCCCGAAGTGAAGAGATATTTTCAGATCTAGACATCAAGACAACACTTAACCAAGTGTGGCATGAAGGAAGCTTAGCACAACTGGAATCAACGGGAATCAGGGGGAAAACTCTTTTCTGGTTAGAGTCACATCTGGAACACAGGAAAATGGTTATGGTTGTTGGAGGTCAAACATCTCAAACCCAGGACATCTCTGCAGGAGTTCCTCAGGATAGTGTCCTCGGCCTGTCCAACTGCAACCGCTTCATCAATGACCTTCCCTCTACCATTATATTTGAAATGGAGAAGTTCACTCATAGTTCTGCTCAGCACCAGTTGCAATGCCCCAGGGCCGAAACAGTCCACCGCAACATGCCGCAGACCTGAACACACGCTGACTTTTGCTGAAAATTTGCAAGTAATGTTTGTGCCTGGCAATGACCATCTCCAAAATGAGAGAATTCAATCACTGTCCCTTGACATTCAATGGCATCACCATTTCCAAATCTTCCACTGTCACCATCCTGGGGTTACGTTTGAGCCAAAATGGACCTGGGCCTATCATATAAAGACTGTGGCCAAAGATCATACCAGGGTCTGTAATCAGATAGGGGCTGAATAACTCACCTGGTGACTCTCTTAAAAAACATCCACCATTAACAACGCATAAATCAGGAGTGTGTTGGAATACTTCCCAGTTGCTTGGATGAGTGCAGCATCATCGACACTCAAGAAGCTTGACACCATCCAGACAAAATAACCCTCTTGATTGGCACAAATATTCATAGTGTGGAGCTGGAGGAACACAGCAGGCCAGGATGCATCAGAGGAGCCTCCAGCTCCACACAGTGTTGTCTCCAACTGTAACGCCTGCAGTTCTTGCTATCTTTGAGTGAGTTATACACACAGACATACATACACACTCACATCCATAGACCGTGGCCAAATGCATACAGGCGCACACACACATAGGGGCAGCTTATCACAGTCAGACTGTGGTCTAAAGCCAATGCAGTCCTGGAGACCAAGCTGTCATTCAAAAGTGTGCCAGTGGGGTTTGTGTGGTGAGTGGGAAATTACTGCAAAATGTTGGTTGGGGGAGGGTAAACAATGTTGCTGGGAAAATCAGGTATTTATAAAGGTGGGGACAAGATCTGCAATAGACTTTCTCCAAGGGTATGGGCTGTGCAATACCAGACGGTGCAGTGTGCTATGGGAAGGAGCTGTTTGTGGCAGTGACCATGAAGGTGTAACACTGGGGTTCAGGGAACTGCCGATTGTTAGATGCAGTGATCGGAAAGTGAGAATGGCAGAACAATGGTCTGTCCATCTGCCTAACTGGAAAGAACAGAGAGGCCCGCTGGTCTTCGAAGGCAAAAATTTAATATTGAGTTCAATGCATTCAGATTATGAACCCAATCCCATTCCTTCCCTTGCTTTTAGTCTTACGTGTTGCATTCTCTGCCACCATGTCCTCTTCCCCCTCCCCTCACTCCGGTGGGACTATCTGCTCTTTCCTGTCTGCCAGTTAGACATGAAATTGTTCTGCCATTCTCGCATTTCGATCACTTAATCTGCACGCTCAGCAGCCTGTCTCCAACAGCACTCCACCCCCAACCTACTATTGCACAGATACTGCTCCCTCTGCACTTTGTGTCAGCTCTGATGAAGAGTTATCTGGATTTGAAACATTAGTTTGCTCTTTCTATCTGCTTGGATGCTGCCTGGCCCACTGTGGTCGCCAACATTTTTTGTTCTCAGTGCAGATCCCAGCATCTGCAGTAATTTTCAACAATGTTGTGTAATAATTTCATGTCACCTCCTCAATTTAGTTAGCAACAAAAGTTGAAAGGAGCAGGAATGGGCCATTCAGCCCCTCAAGCATTTTTCTACCCTCTATGTCAACACGGCTTTGTGAGGGCTAGGTCATGCCTTACAAACCTTATCGAGTTTTTTGAGGATGTGACTAGAAAGGTTGATGAGGGTCGAGCTGTGGATGTGGTGTATATGGACTTCAGTAAGGCATTTGATAAGGTTCCCCATGGTAGGCTCATTCAGAAGGTCAGGAGGAATGGGATACAGGGGAACTTAGCTGCTTGGATACAGAATTGGCTGGCCAACAGAAGACAGCGAGTGGTAGTAGAAGGAAAATATTCTGCCTGGAAGTCAGTGGTGAGTGGAGTTCCACAGGGCTCTGTCCTTGGGCCTCTACTGTTTGTAATTTTTATTAATGACTTGGACGAGGGAATTGAAGGATGGGTCAGCAAGTTTGCAGACGACACAAAGGTCGGAGGTGTCGTTGACAGTGTAGAGGGCTGTTGTAGGCTGCAGCGGGACATTGACAGGATGCAGAGATGGGCTGAGAGGTGGCAGATGGAGTTCAACCTGGATAAATGCGAGGTGATGCATTTTGGAAGGTCGAATTTGAAAG
The DNA here is from genome assembly GCF_030684315.1 of Stegostoma tigrinum. Classification (NCBI taxonomy): domain Eukaryota; kingdom Metazoa; phylum Chordata; class Chondrichthyes; order Orectolobiformes; family Stegostomatidae; genus Stegostoma; species Stegostoma tigrinum. The sequence goes on from NC_081383.1 coordinate 38,580,458, forward strand.
CTGAGTACAGGATTAAGGATAGGATTCTTGGCAGCGTGGAGGAACAGAGGGATCTTGGTGTGCAGATACATAGATCCCTTAAAATGGCCACCCAAGTGGACAGGGTTGTTAAGAAAGCATATGGTGTTTTGGCTTTCATTAACATGGGGATTGAGTTTAAGAGTCGTGAGATCTTGTTGCAGCTCTATAAAACTTTGGTTAGACCGCACTTGGAATACTGCGTCCAGTTCTGGGCGCCCTATTATAGGAAAGATGTGGATGCTTTGGAGAGGGTTCAGAGGAGGTTTGCCAGGATGCTGCCTGGACTGGAGGGCTTATCTTATGAAGAGAGGTTGACTGAGCTCGGTCTCTTTTCATTGGAGAAAAGGAGGAGGAGAGGGGACCTAATTGAGGTATACAAGATAATGAAAGGCATAGATAGAGTCGATAGCCAGAGACTATTTCCCAGGGCAGAAATGGCTAGTACGAGGGGTCATAGTTTTAAGCTGGTTGGTGGAAAGTATAGAGGGGATGTCAGAGGCAGGTTCTTTACGCAGAGAGTTGTGAGAGCATGGAATGCGTTGCCAGCAGCAGTTGTGGAAGCAAGGTCATTGGGGTCATTTAAGAGACTGCTGGACATGTATATGGTCACAGAAATTTGAGGGTGCATACATGAGGATCAATGGTCGGCACAACATTGTGGGCTGAAGGGCCTGTTCTGTGCTGTACTGTTCTATGTTCTATGTTCTATGTTCTATGAGGTCTGTGGCCAAGCCCAAGCACCTGCCTTTGGCTCATATTCCTTCATAGCTTTGTTTAACAAAAATTTATTGACTCAGATTTAAAATGAAGAACTTTTTGTTTGTGGGATGTGGGCATTGGTGGCTGGGCCAGCATTTAGTACCCATGAGAGAAGCAATCTGATAACACACTCCGCACTAGAGTTGGACCAAGCCAAATAACCAGTGTGGAAACACCTTTCAAGATCTGAAGTATTTTCTTATGTTAGCATCTGAGCTACATCCTACTTGTTTCCAATATTGATCTGGAGTAGTCTCCAAAAATGCAGTTTAGTGTCATATTCAGAAGTAAAATTAGAATCGCAGCATTAGTGCTCCAGTAGTGAAGCAAATGTTGGTTTTGTTTTATTTACTCACTGTTGGCGGCAAGGCAGGCTGTACTGAGCTCTTTGAGACCTCGAAAAACTCTGCTGGGAAATTATGAGGTCCGTGTGTACAAGGGTTAATCAAACATGGTTTAAGGGCATGCACCTAAAATGAGGTGTTGTTCAGGAATGTTATTTCTGTAGACAATTACACACTTCACAGTTCCCTGATGCTCTTCTTCATCTGCATCCAAGGGACTGGTTTTCTAAAATATTTGAATTGCAGTTGGAATTCTAAAAGGAGAAAAGTGATGGCCTCAGATGCCTGTTAAGGAAAGCCACTTCGCTCAAAATAAAACTAAAAAATGAAATTTAAGAGAAAAGTAGAATCGGTATGCATATACAGGAACCTGAACAGGCTTATTAGAATAATTTGATATATAAACAAAAAAAATCCCTTTTTGGCATTTCAGTTGCATTTTGCAGAATGTTTAAACATGATCTTAAATCCAGTGACTAATTACTCCAAGCTTTCCCATACGTGTACAGACCAGTTTTAGGTTTATGTTGTTTGTTCTTCCAGCCACAAGCAGTTTATTCCTCTGTCCTGTTCCTTGTCTGGAATGCGGCATGGAACCATTGAAGCAGCAAAGGACCTAAATAAGCTATTGACTATAGCCCTTTGACAGGACTCTGGTGCTCTAATTACAGCCTATCCTAGTGCTGTGCTGATATCCCTTTGCTCCTGGCTGAATAAGGAATTCATGTTACCTTATTGATAAATAGTGGTATGCGTGGCCAAGTTAGAGGCAACAGGATACTGTGATTTGGCTGATAGAAACAACAGCACCAGGATGAGGTAGTGGCTGGTGAGAGAGTCAATCATATCCAAGAAATGGTGGGAATGAGTGCTCGAAACGGCACTGGAAAGTACGAGTTTGTTTTCCTGATGTTTGCTTACCAGGGTTCATCTTTGGGCATCTTCATGTTCAGTTTTTGTGGAACAAGGCAAAATCAGTTGCTTTCAGGTAAATTTCTCCTTCCTCAGTGAGGACAAATCTGCAGATGACTGAGGTGAGTCAAATACTATGAATGATAATTGAAAACTGCAATCTCCAGTGTGGAAGCAGCTATTCTCCTCTGGATGGATGCCTGAAAGATGAAGTAACATTGCTCAGATAGAAAGAATTCTGTATATTCCTACTTATAAGGCTGGTTAAGCCCATTTGTGACTCCCTTTAATATAAAAACAGATAGTATATGACATGCTGAGCCAGGAGAAAATTGGCACAGGATTTATAAGATGAGTGAGATGAATGCTTGACTTAAAGACAAGTATGATAGAAATGGGTTTGGATTCATGAGGCATCAAACACAACATTGGGGGAATGGTGAACTATACTATACCATCTTTAGCTGAACTGTGTTGCAGCAAGAAATCTTGAAACTATGGGCTTCAGGTATGTAATTCTTTAAAAATTGCATCCCAGGTTGACAAGCTGCTAAGAAGGCATCTAACATGCTTGCCTTCATCGCTCAGACCTTTAAGTGTCGGAGTTGTACGTCATGTTGAGGTTGTACAGGACATCGGCGAGGTTTCTTTTGGAATATTGTGTCCCGTTCTGGTTGCTCTGCTGTGGGAAGGAAATTATTAAATTGGAGAGGGTCAGAATAGATTTACCAGGATAATGCTGGGAAGGGAGGGTTTGAGACAGAGAAACAGGCTGAATAGGTGGGAGTTTTATTTACTGGAGCACAGGAGGTTAAGGGGTGACATTATAGGGGTTCATAAATCACGAGGGGAATAGATAAGGCAAGAAGGAAGGATCTTTTTCCGAGGATGGGGAGTTCAAAACTCAGAGGCTTATTTTTAAGGTAAGAGGGGAAAATTTTAAAAAGGACACGAGGGTCATCTTTTTTGTACAGAGGGTGTATTGTGTGTGGAATGAAGTGGCAGGGGACGCTGTGGGTGTGGGTAGAGGTATTACATTTAAAAGACATTTGGATAAGTACGTGAATAGAAAAGGTTTGAGGGAATAGGGACAAATGCAGGAAAGTGGGACTAGTTTAGTTTGGGTACATGGTTGGCATGGACTAGTTGGACTGAAGGGTCTATTTCCATGCTGTATGATTCTAAAAATCACCTACATCGCTGTAGCTCTAGAAACGCATATAGGCCAGACCAGGTAATGATGGCAGGTTTGCTCCGTAAAAGACTTTAGTGAAGCATATAAATATTTCCCCAACAATCGTTTCATGGTCAGACATAGACTCTGAATTCCGGATTATTATTGAATTCAATGAGTTTTGTCAAGCACGAGCTGTGTGTCATGAAACCAGGGTAGGAGAGTGGGCCAGAAGGGGCAGATGGAAATTAATGTGGGAAAGTGTGAGGTTTAAAGACTTTGGTATGAAGTCTCAAAATGTAGCCCAGTTAAGAAAAAGGGCTTTGGAAATCTGAAACACAAAGGATCTTAGGAGTCCTGGTTCAGAATTCTCTTAAGGTGAACATGCAGGTTGATTTGATAGTTAGAAAGACAAATGCAATGTTAGCATTTATTTTGAGAGGGCCACAATACAAGAGCAGGGATTCACTGCAGAGGCTGAATAAGGCACTTGTCTGACCACATTTGAAATATTGTGAATAGTTTTGGGTTCTGTATCGAAGGATGGATGTGCTGGCCTTGTAGGGGTCGAGAGGAAGTTCACAAGAATGGTCCCAGGAATGAAGGGCTTGTCATACAACAAGCAGTTGAGGACTTTGGGCCTGTACACAATGGAGTTGAGAAGGATGAGAGGGATCTCATTGAAACTTACAGAATACTGATAAGAGTGGATGTACAGCAAATATTTCAACTGATAGGAGAGACTAAGACACCAGGGCATAGCCTCAGGGTGAAGGGACAACCCTTTAGTACTGAGATAGGAGGAATTTCTTCAGGAAGAGGGTGGTGAACCTGTGGAACTCATTTCCGCAGAAGGTTGTGGAGATCAAGTCATTGAGTGTAGTTAAGACAAAGACGGGTATGTTTGTGATTATAAGGGGAACAAGGGTTAAGGGGAAAAGGCAGGAGGAAGGGTTGAGAAGCATACCAGTCATGACTGAATGGTGCAGCAGCCCTGACGGGCCAAATGGCCCAATTTTGTTCTCGTATATTATGGTCTCATGGTCTAAGGGCCAGGTGATAATGTGGCCAACCACAAGTGCCCACTTGCAGAAATAAATTAATCGATGATCCTACAGGGGGCCCTTTGGTAAGATGTAAACCTGACACTTATAGATTGGAGAAGTCATTGTGTCATTTCTAGCACTGGACCAAGGCCCTAGTATAGAACCCCAGGGTTGCTTACTTCCTCTGTATCCTCAATCCAGGCTGCCTTTGTCAAGTGTGGGGCATAGCTGAACTTTGATGATGAAGATTGATTAAGTTAGGACTTCTGCTTGACGGGAAGAAGACTGAGAGGACATGTGATAGAAGTTTTCAAAATCATGATCGGCCTGCATAGAGTAAAGATAGCAATGTAGAAAATAGGTGCAGGAGTAGGCCATTTGGCCCTTCACTATAATCGTGGCTGATCATGCAATCTCAGTATCCCATTCCCACCCTCTCCCCATCCTCCTTTATCCCGTTATCCACAAAGGCCACGTCCTGTTCCTGCTTGAATATATCGAATGAACTGGCTCCAATAGCTTTCTGTAGCAGAAAATTCCACAGGCTCACAACTCTCTGAATGAAGAAATTCTTCCTCATCTCAGTCCTGAAAGGATTACCCCTTTTACTCTTACACTGTGACCCCTTGTCCTGGACTTCCCCAACATTGGGAATAGTCTTTCCACATCAGTCCCATCAGGACTTTGTATGTTTCTTTGAGATCCCCCTCATTATCCTAAGTTCCAGCGAATGCAGGTCAAGTCAACCCAATCCTTGCTCATATGTCAGCCCTGCCATCCCAGGAATCAGTCTGGTGAACCTTCACCAGACTCCCCGTGTAGCAAGAATAACCTTCCTCAGGCTGGGAGACCAAAACTACACACAATACTCAAGGTGTGGCCTCACCAAGGCCTTGTATAACTGCAGCAAGACATCCCTACTCTGATACTCAAATCCTCTCACTATGAAGGCCAGCATGCCAATAACTTTCCTTACTGCCTGCCACATCTGTATGCCAACCTTCAGTAACTCTTCTGCCATGGCACCCAGGTCTTGTTGCACCTGCCCTTTTCCTAAACTGCTGCCATTCAGATAACTATCTTCCTTCCTGTTTTTGTGGTTGAAGTGGGTAACCTCACATTCAATCACATGATATTGCACTTGCCAAGTATTTGCTGACTCAGCCAGCTGCCCAAGTCACCCTGAAGCCTCTTAGCATCCTCTTCACAGCACACGCTGCCACCTTGCTTAGTGTTTTCTGCAAACTTGGAGATATCACCTTCATTTCCTTTGTCCAAATTGTTAATGTACATTGTGAACAGATGGGGTCCCAGCACTGAAACCTGTGGCACACCATCTGTCACTGCCTACCACTCTGAAAAGGACCCATTTACCCAAACTCCGTGCTTCCTGTCTCCCAACCAGTTCTTTACTCATGGCAATACATTGCCTCCAATACCATAAAAGCTGGCTAATTTTGCCGACTAATCTCTTGTGTGGAACCTTGTCAAAAGCCATTTGAATGTTCAGACACACAACATCTACTGATTCACCCTTGTCTACTCTACTGGTCACATCGTCAAAAAATTCTGGAAGATTTGACAAACGTGATTTCCTTTTAATGAATCCATACTGACTTGCACTGATCCTGTCACTGCTTTCCAAATGCTCAGTTATTCCATCCTTAATGATTGACTCCGGCATTTTCCCCACCACCAATGTCAGGCTAACTGATCTGTAATTCCCCATTTTCTCTCCTTTTTCAACGAGTGGGATTCCATTTGCTACCCTCTAGTCCATTGGAACTGTTCCAGAGTCTACAGAATGCTGGAAAATGATCACCATTGCTTCTACTATTTCTCAGGCCACTTCCTGAAGTACTCTGGGATGCAAAGCATCAGACCTTAGGGATTTATTAGGTTTTAATCCCAAAAACTTTCCCAAATATCATTTTCTGTCAAATAAGGATTTCCTTCAGGCCCTCCTTCATGCTTGGCCCTCTGCCCACTGGCATTTCCTGAAGATTATTTGTGTCCTCCTTAGTAAAGACACATCCAAAGTATTGCTTAACTGGTCTGCCATTTCTTTGTTGTCCATTATGATTTCACCTGATTCAAACTGCAAGGGACCTACTTCTGTCTTCACATGTCTTTTTCTCTTCACATATCAGTAGAAGCTTTTGCAGCCAGTTTATTTCTGTTTTCCACCAGCTTACTTTCATCTTCTATTTTCCCTTTGCGAATTAAACCATTTGTCCGCCTGAGCTGAAGTTTAAATTTCTCCCAGTCCTCAGGTTTTCAGCGGTTTCTGTTGAACTTTTATGCCTTCTCTTTGGTTTTAGATAGAGAGAAACTATTCTCTCTCATGAAAGAGAAAGAGAATGAGAGGGTATAGATTTAAATTAATGTGGAAAAGAAATGAGAATGATGTGAGAAAAACTTATTTACCCAGTGAATATTGCGAGTCTGGAATGCATTGCCTGGAAATGTGAGCGAAGCAGGTTCAATTAAAGCATTCAAGAGAGGCATTGGATAAATATTTGGACAGAAATGGAGTGCAGGGATATGGAGAAGGGGCAGGAGGCTGGCACTAGAGAATAGAACTGATGCAGATGTATTGGACTGTATGGCTTCCTTCTGCATGGTATCAATTCTGTGATTCTCTGATATGTATCTATGGTTGCTCGCATCAAGCATCCCCCAGCCTTTTAGGATTCTCAAGGCACCACCCCAATCCACTTGCAGGATGCTTTTAAGCTTAAAATCAGTGTTTTATGTTTCTCTGGTATTGAAATATTGCTGCATGGATACAGTACGTGCCAAGCTCACAGAATGGACCAGGCTGCATCTCAGGGCTGTTTGCTAACTCTCTTGGCAATCACTCACTGTGAGACTATCTGGATGATCACAGCATCCCTGCCACATTGCATTTTGTCACCTCAGCCAGAATTACATTGCTCTCAGAATTTCTGTCTTGCATTGCATTTCCGTGCAGACACAAAGCCTGGATGCTTGTGCAAGGAAGATCGCTCTCAGCGAATGCATAAAATGTCAGGCAGCCCATCACTGGTCTTGGCTCTTTCTGCCAAATTGTGTGTTGTCCACTCCTGGAGTGACAGAAAGGGAGGGATAGAGTGAGATGAAAGTGGGTGATACAGTAGCTAGTGCTGGTGCAGGTGGGGCAGAGTGCTGGGCAGAGTAGAGATGCCGTATAGTTTGCAGAATCAGGGCTTGGGTGGGTGAGGACAAGTGAGAGAAAATAAGTAATAGGAACAGGATTAGGCCATACTGCCCCTTGAGCCTACTCCACCGTTCAACTGGGTCATGGCTGGCCTGACTTTCCTCACATCCAATTTCCGACATTTTCTCATAATTTTTGCTTCTCCAACTGATCAAGAATCCATTTGTCTCAGCTCTAGATGCACAAACTCTGCCCTCACAGCTCTCTGTGGCAAGGAATTCAAAAAAGTCACAACCTTCTGAGAGAAGAAATTCCTCTGTATGATAGTCTTAAATTTGCACCACTACATTCTCAGACTATGCTCCCTGGCCCTAGACTGTTCCATGAGGGCAAACAGCCTCTCAAGATTTGCCCTGTCAAAGCACTTAAGAATCCTATATGATTCCTGGAGGTCACCTCTCACTCTTCTACATTCCAGTGAGTACAGTCCCAACCTGTTTAGTCATTACTCAAATGACAATCGCTCCATAACTGGGAGAATCCTAGTGAACTTTCTCTGAACTGCCTCCAGTGAAATGATATCTTTCCTTAAATAGGACCAAAATTGCTCACAGTACTGCTTGTGGTTTCAACAGGACCAAAGATCCTTGGAATTTGGAGAAGGACCAGAGGATTGGAAAACTCCCAATGTGTCACCCCTACTCAAAAGGGTAGAGGGGCAAAAAACAAGTAACTGTAGCCCTATTGTTGGAAAACTGTTGGAATCAGTTACGAAGGAAGTCGCCACAGAGCATTTGGAAAATCATCATCTGATGACGTAGAATCAGCAGGACTTCGTGAAAGGGAAATGGTGTCTCAGAAACTTAGAGTTCTTTGAGGAGGTCTCAATCAGAGTGGGTAGAGTGAAGCCAGTCAGTATGTTGCATTAGGATACCCAGAATGTGTTAGACAAAGTTGCTGTCTACAAAGTGATACACAATTTGCCTTCATCTGCCAGGCCTGGGCAAATGCACAAGCCATATCTGACAGCGCCAGACTGACAGCACTCAGCCGAATGCACCGCAGAATTTAAAGATCATGCCTGAGCGAGTGATGCAGATATCCTAGCTCTGGGAGGTCCTTCCTGGTGAGCAGTAGGATCAGGCAAAAGCATTGTCATAGGGTAAGGGGAGGTAATGAATTGCACTTGGGATGATTTGGTAAGAAATCTTACCAGGCCTCTCAGTGAGGTATCCTCTGTGAGACTCAACAAAATTGACACAGAGCCAAATTATGATAAGATTCAGCCACAGAATTGCCCATTATGTCTGCACTGGGTCCTGGCACATTTTAACTTGGTGCCAATCAAATGCCTTTGCAGTGTAAACCTGCAGACACTTTGCAATGGCCTCTGATGTGCCTCAGTTGAATTTGTCTCCACCACACAGCATTACAAAGATATTAACAGGGATTGATTTGCTGTGATGTTGGTGTAACTTGATTGAAAGTGGACACATTGACTTAACACACTCTCAATTCCAACAATCTATTTATGCTTGATGTAGAGCATCTAGACTTGAAACGTTAGCTTGCTCTCTCTCCATGGATGCTGCCTGACCTGCTGTGATCTCCAGAATGTTTTGTTTTCAGCACAGATTCCTGCATCTGCAGAAATTTGCTCTGATCTATTTGTGTTTGCCTCCAAGCTGCTGGCAAATATAGGGATAGTCCAAGTTTGGGGATAGCATTCCTGATGTTGTTAACAATATTTATCGGATTGGATCTATCTAATTAAAGGACAAGTCAATTTTTCCAGGTGAACATTGTGAGGATGATGTAAAGGCTTGTTTGGTCCCTGCAGACTTAGCAGAGAGCTTCAGGATGGCAGTGTCTGTCGGATTTCTGATTTTGCAATAGAACTGCTGCTGCATGAAGTGGGGACATGAGGTGTTAAAATTCAGGCAACTTCCCAATATTCTAAATATTTGTTAACTTAGTTTCTAATTTCCGTTAAACCACAATTTCTAAACATCCTCCATTTCTTTTGTCATTTCTCTGGTTGCATTGTTTTGATCGAACTGTAACTGTTACAATTTCACACTTTATTTCAGTGAGTGGGGGAGAAACCCATTCGGGAATTTATTTATTCATTTATTAATCCCACTCGTGTTAAAGGGTGAGACACTTGAGTTCTGAGGAAAGACTTGGGTTCTTCGTTTGAACTAACAGCTGCTGTGGTGGGGATTTGAACACATGTCCTCAGTGGTTCAAAAAGGGCTCGAAAAACAACTCCTGAATAAATTGTGTTTTGCTTAACAGAGTAGTTTGAGCAAACAAATTGCATCTGGAACACCGCACTTACAATTACCTCTAAAATAAGAAATTTAGAATCTAGACTGTCTTCTGAATAGTTTAAGGGTGTTAGGTCTGATTCACAAGAGCTTTGTGATTTGAGGGGAAGTATGTCGCCATGATGGAGGGAAATCATGGCAGGTTCTTTTTTAACTGCTTCCCATTTGTAGAGTCTATTTTTCTCACTTTTTGCCTCAGTGCACTCTACGTCATTTCTCCTGATCTGGGAGATGACTGACTTCCAGACTGGGCCGCACATCGGTGAGCAGGATCACAGAAACGGGATGATTCCTACTCTATAACTTTGCCTGTAATTAGGATCTGACAGCACATGGATGGCCATGTTTCACATAGTGAAGCTGACCTTGCCCCTCTGTCCCCCACTATCCATTTTTGATCTGAATACCAGGTGACCATTAAACTGTTTGGACAATTTGTAGATATATCCTCTGCCTTCTTCTGATGTTTGTCCAGTACTTGAACATCTCTCATTTCTGTGTTTGTATTCAAGATCTGTAGATCTGGACAGACATTTCATTCTAAGAGGTCCATTCCCAAGGTGGCTCAGCTGTGACATGTGGTGTTCCAGGGGACAGTGCTCATTCAGTGAGAACCTACACTCTGAACTCCTGTTCAACTCTGGAGCCCCCCTTTCTGCTGGATACTGTATCAGGTGTTGCTGCCGTTAAAAGGCACTGAGGCTTTGTTCTCGGAAATGTACCTGAGGGGATTATATGATTTAAATCAAGAAAATAGAATACTTACTCCATCAGCATGTTGTAGGATGTGAAAGGAAGAACGCCTTTGTAATGACTCTTGATAATGATGACTATTCTTCTTCTTATAAAATCCATTAGCATTAATAAACATTGTCCTAGTTGAGATAACAAAGTGTAGAGCTGAATGAACACTGCAGGCAAAGCAGCATCTTAGGAGCACAAAAGCACAGAATCTGATGAAGTGCCCAGGCCCGAAACATCAGCTTTTGTGCTCCTCAGGTGATGCTTGGCCTGCTGTGTTCATCCAGCCCCACACTTTGTTATCTCAGATTCTCCAGCATCTGCAGTTCCTGCTATCTCTGTCCTAGTTGAGTTGGTTGAGTCTGAAGCCATGGAGGAACCCAAAGTGAATCTATTGGTAGGTCTTATACATTGTCATCAATGAAACTTGACCTTTATTGAGGGACCCAAGACTGAACCTTTGCATAGAAATCCAATGAACTAAGGGCAGCCCCAAAAGTATTCTTGGCTACCTTGTATTATGAGAAAAGTTAAGATGGCCTATCTGATTGTTCTTGAATACTTTTATTTATCTCTCAAGCAAGAGTTAACAGACATGGCTAATACGTCATATCAATTGATATAACAGACATCAGATTCTGCTGTGGGGGTATATGATCATCAGGACTCTTCCTTGCCTTTTTTATCTGAAACATTTTATGTTTTCTTCTACCTCACTTTAGTCTCCATCGGCGTGCCTGGCATTGGCGGTGGTGAAGGTGAATGGGGCCTAATGGTGAAGATGGTACCTGAGGATCGGCAGCTTCAATGTTGGTTGGGTCTGGCGAGGCAGCGGTGGCGGTGGTGGTTCTGAGCTGGGTCAGAACTCGTACACAGCTGGACTCCTCTTGAAGCTATCGCTTTTCGTTTTCTTTCTCTTAAACTATCAAAATGGTGCTGGATTATGGTGACAAATGAAAGATTTTCATGTGTATTTTACAATGAAATACAGTAATAATAAACCTTTCACTCATGAATTAATGGTTCTTTTACTCATTATCTTTTGGATACTCTATATTATCTCTTTGGGTAAAGAACAATAGTTTATTTTATATAAGGTGCTATTGTAAGCTACTTTTTCAGCTTAATGTCATTGAGGGCATACAAGAGACAGAGTGAGGTGGCTGGTAGATTTAGAGAAGTAATGACACAGCAGGATCAGGCCAGATAGGTAGATGGCTGTCACAAAAAGTAAGAAGGTAATTCAGAAGTCTCTCAACTTTTTTGAAGAGTGATTGTGTGTGGAATGAACTTCCAGAGGAAGTTGTGGATACGGCGACAATTACAATGTTTAGAAGTTTTTGAATAAGAAATACTTGGACAGATTTGGGCCATGTGCAGGCAGATGGGATTACTTTAATTTGGGATGATGGCCAGCATGGACTGATTGGTCTGAAACATCTGTATTTGAGCTGTCTGACCCTACAATTCCAACCACATATCCGAAAATAATCTGATCCCATTTGCCAGCGTTTGTTCTATAGACCTCTAAAAGCTTCCTTTTCATGTAACCATCCAGATGTCTTTTAAATGTTGTAATTGTACCAGCCTCCACTTCTGCTGCCAGTTCAATCCATCCACACACCATCGTCTGCATGAAAAAGTTATCCCTTAGATCCCTTTTAAACCTTTCCCCTCTCCTCTTTAACCCATGCCCTCTAGTTTTGGGCTCTACTGAGGTAAAAACACCTTGGCTATTCATCCTACCCTTTGTAGAATCATAGAATATTACAGTACTGATGAGATCCTTTGGCCCATTAAGTCAGTACCAACAAAAATACTTTACGACCTAGACTAGTCCCATTCTCCCACACAAGGCTCACAACCTTGATTTTTCTGACAGTTCAAGTGTTCATCCATAAATACAGACATGAAGTTCTTATTTAATGCACAGACAGTTTGCCCCAGTGGTCCCAAATAGGCCCTCTTCTTTCCATATTCATTCCCTTTCCCTTGAAAAACTTGTAGAATGTTTGGGATGCTCTCTCATCTTACCCACCAGCAAGACTATCTTCTTTGCTCTTCTAATTGCTTTCCTGATATCTCCCTGCACTTTCTCTACTCCTCGAGGAACTCCATTGTTTTTCTCTCTTTGTACCTTTTATACATCTCTCTTTTCCTTTCCGTCCAGTCCTGAATATTCTGAGACATCCAGCATTCTCCAGGCTTGTTGCTCTTACATTTCACCTGAAAGAGAACATGTTGAGCTCGCACTGCCCAGGGCCTTTTTCTGAACACACCTCACTGTTCAGCAGTAGATTCAACTTCAAGTAGCTGCTCCCAGTTTACTGTGGCGAAACCCTGCCTCCAAAAACCTGAAGACAATTATTGGATTGATGATCAACCTGTTTGTATCACATCACGAACACTCCTGTGGCCAAGTCTAACTGCAGATCGGGTGACCACTTTGCAGAACACTGATACACTGTCCATGAGCTTCTGATTGCTTCCTACTTCAACACACCACCATGACGCCTGGCATCTTTGAAATAACTCCACAGAGGCTGGTTTCCCATCACCAAGTCACCCTTTATATGCACATGCAAAGCACATAGCACTGACCCAGCTGGCATAGAGCCAGCCCTTAGAGCGAGCAGAACCCCCAACATTCCTGTTTCTTGTTTTCCCTATTTAAACATGCACACTTTATTAGTCAGTGTCGGTCCAACAACTGGAATCACCCGTATTTAACAGTCCATTTTGTGCCCAGGAGATGTAAACCTTCAGTTATGTTTGTATAAAAGTGAAGCTTTTAGTATGCCAAAGTCAAAAAGGACTGAAAAATTTAGACAGAAATTACAAATGACAACATTTTTCAGTTACACAATTTACATATCAGCAATTCTACACAAGCTTGAGTATTTGCTGCCACTTTTTGGGCTGTTTTACTCGAGGCGTTAATAACTTTAGGCAATGCAATAACACTCCTGCTAATATCTGACATCCAGGACTCCCTGATTGGGTCTCTGTAGTGATTGGGACAAGGTGGATCTCATTGTTTACAAAGTTCTTGATTGGCCCAGGTTAACATCCCCAATGAGGAAAGCCTTGGCTGATCAAGGAGATTGGAATCTCGTCCTGAGAACTGAGCCTGGTTTGGCTGGCCCAGAGCCCGTGTACTGTGTACGAGTGAATAAAGGGTGACTTGTTGATGGAACCTGGTCTCTGTCCAGTTATTTCAGTGGTGATGGGAGAAAACGGGCTATATCTGAACAACGTTCACTGGCAACTGTCATCTTGCATTTCTGATGATTCATGCGATGCATTTCTGGCATTATACCACCATTTGGGAAGTTTGGCTCCTTTGAACCTGCCGTGAAAGACTGGGGCCAGGACGTGGAAAGAATGTGATTTTTTTTGGGCAATCGACATTGGGGCAGATGAAAAGCAACAAGTAATCTTGACTGCGAATGGACCTGCAGCGTTTTTTTGTGAAAAGGGGCTTAACTTTCCCAGAGGCACCAGACACTAAATCTTTCCAAGAGTTGACAGAGTTTGTGAAGGAATATTATGATCCAAAACTCCTCTCATCCTGACATGCTATTTAATCAGAACAGGGGGAGCCCGTATTGGGATTTTTGATGAGGTGACGATGACTGGCAGATGCCTGTGATTTTGGGTTGAACCCGAATGAGACACTAAAAGGCTATTTGGTATGTGGGATTAGTGACATAAACATGTAGAAGTCCCTCCTGGCTAAAGCCCAACAGGATTTCAAACAGGCACTATCACTGGCTCTGTCATGAGAAAATGCACCAAGTGGAGCATGGGAACGACAGGACACCCCAGTGGAAGTGGAAACCCTTACCTGTCTGAATGGGCTTGGGGAACACCACGTGAATGTAGGCAATTGCAGAGCCTCACGCAGGCCATATCCTGAACAGACAGACCCTAGACCAGCCCACAGCAGAACCCCACAACAAAGCCAAGGGGCTAAACAGTTCTTCAGGATCTGGGCTGGCGAGCCATTGTATTTGATGGCGGTACACAGGCTCAAGACTGCAGAGGAGCCCTACAAGGTCTGAGCTGAGTAGGCCAGTGCCCAGGAGAGTGCACACCCTGGAAAGTTCCCCTACATATGTGTTGGGACAACTAACTTGCTCAGTAACATCCAAATTAGAGGCCAATTAAGATTAACATTCATTAAATGGTCACCCAGTTCCCATGGAGATTGACACTGGCACAACTGTATCTGTGTTTGCAGAACCTGTCTTTAACAAGATTTTTAGGAACTCCAACATTTAAGCTTGTGCAAGGCCTCAGCCAGACTGAGAACATACACTGGGGAACCACTACAGCTAAAGGGTATGACTTTGGTTCAGGTCTCCTATGAGAAGCAGTTGGTGCAGTCACGACTGATGATAGTGAAAGGCTCGGGCCCAAGCCTATTGGGGTGGAATTTGCTGAGACAAATTCACCCAGAATGGCTCAAGAATTTGCGATTGGAAAATGGCTGCCTCAGTGAAGTCCCAGTGAAATCCCCAGGAGTTTTTCAAGAAGGGCTTGGTTCTATCAAAGGGGCCAAACCCATTTTACATGTAGGCCAGAGGACAGCATATTACTGTGGGGAAGCAAGGGTGATTGTCCCAAATAAAGGTCATCGCCAGGTATTGGCAAACTCCACCAGGGCTATCCCAGGGTTTCCAAGAAAATGATGCTGGCAAGAAGATATGCCTGGTGGCCAGGGATGGTGGGATGGTGTACAGAGTGCCAAACAAAGGACAAAAATTGTCACCAACTGCACTCCCACACATGGGAATGGCCAGGTAAACCTTAGGTTCAGTTGCATGTCGGCCAAGCTGGCCCTTTCAAGGGTTCAATGCTCCTGGTCATTGTGGCTGCCCATTCAAAGTCTTTGGATGTGCATAGAGTTCATTCAGCCACCTCAGGGGTCCTTTATTCATTCACGGGATGAGGGCGTCGCTGGCTAGGCAGCATTTATTGCCCATCCCTAATTGCCCAGAGGGCATTTGCGACTCAATCACGTTGCTGTGGGCCTGGGGCCTCATTGGCCAGACCAGATAGTGATGGCAACTTCCTTCCCTGAAGGACACGAGCGAACTGGGTGGGTTTTACCCGACAATCAACAATGGATTCATGGTCATCATTAGATTCTTAATTTCCGATATTTCATTGAATTCAAATTCCTCCGTTTGCTGTGGTGACTGCGAAGCTGTGGGCATAACTCGCGATACACTGACTCCTGGAAGAACTGGTCACAGACAATGGACATCATTTACCAGCAGGGAATTCAAATATGCCTGAGCCAATCACATGCAGCGCATGTGGATAGCTCCATATCGTACAATGTTCTGGTAGAAACAGTGGTCCAAACATTGAGGGCAGGTTTAAAGAAGCAGCCTCCAGTGTCAATTTATGCCATGCTGTCTTGGTTCCTGTTCGATTATAGGATCACCCCTCGCACACAACAACAGGGATAGCTCCAGCAGAGTTGCTGATGGGGAGAAGGCTCTGCAGCAGGTTGAACCTGATATTCCCAGACCTGGGGGAGAGGAGGCAGTGAAATGCCAGCAAGAACACCAACGCCAGCCACATGCTGCCTCGAAGGGAGGGAGACAATTTAATAGGGGGGGAAAAGTTTGTACCAGTGCCATGGATTTGGCCCAGTATGGGTACAAGGCAAGGCTGATGCAAGGCCAGGTCCTGGGACTTACTAAGTTTGGGTAGGCGAGGTGGTCCTGAACAAATGTGTGGATCACCCAAAAGCTGTTACCTTGCAAACAGGGCAGGTGCAAAACATACCTGGTCCCTCAGAATAGCCAGAAGGTCTGTTGCAAAATGTAGGTTCTCCCCCTCCAGCCAAGGTCGAGGAAACTTGAGTCTGTGACGGATGCAGCCGAGATACTTTCATCACCGGGAGAAGAGGAAAAGACTCTTCCGAGACGCTCTGGATGCAAAAGGAGGGCCATGATCCACCATCGCTACCTCCCCCTATGCCAGGGGTGGAGTCAGAGGAACCAGACCTGGAGTGAAAACGTCACACAGAAGCTACAAGCAAAAGACCAGGACAACATCCCTGGACTTCGGGATGTCGTGATTGGGACCAGGTGGATGTCATTGACGATGTGGTTCTTGATTGTCCCAGATTAGCAACACCAATCGGGAAAGCCTTGGCTGACCAATGCAACCAGGAGAAACAAGTATAACCAAGGGATTAGAATGTCCTCAGTTGAGGACTGACTCTGAGCTGATTAGCCACAGCTAGAGTATTGTGTCCTCATAAATAAAAGTAAAACTGGGGACAGGATACCAGACTCTGTGCAGTTATTTCAGGCTCTTAACCTGTTCTAATCAGGGAACTCATTCCATGAGGTCTACCTGGCTGACCTCATTCCAATCAGTATATCCCTCCTCCTCTAAGGCCTGGGGTCTAGGCCCGTTCTTTATCCTGTAGTTTGTCCCGGGGTGTTTTCAACTCCTTGTCAGTTTCTCTGACTCTGCCTCGGAAGCTGCAGGCATGTTCTGGGCCATAGCCTCCATCGTGCCTGGAGAATGTCGGCCGAACCTCATCTTGTTCTTCAGGTGATAATGGTGTTGAGCCTGTGTCTATTGCTGGGTCCATCTTGTTCTCAGTGATTTCTTCAACGCGAGGTCAAGGGGGACAATCCACAGGTTCTGACAGCCTTGCCGGAGGTTCTGAGAGGCTTTTCTCCTGCTCCGTTTGCGAGATTGTGGCTTTCATCTGATCCATGTGCTTGTTTGGGATTGCCTCTCCTACCGGAAGTTTGTATGTCACAGGATCTGACTTTGTGTCAACCATTCCTCATACCCACTCAGGTCCATTCCGATGACATCAACACCAAACATCATCCCCTGAAATAAAACGACCTCTGCCATTTAAGAATTTGTGCCTGGCATTGACGTTCCTGATGCTGTTTCACCCTCCGCTCCCTAATTCCGGGAAGATCAGAGATAACTTGGTGTGAAGTATTTTCCTCATTAGCACATCTGCTAGAGCTGTCCCCGCAGTTCCATGAAGGATGGTCCCATAATCAAGCCACAACCTGTTTGGGATCGAGAGAAGTAGTAAGCTGTTTGTTTGAGCCTGCCTTCAAAATATGGACTACTCTTTCCACCAGAATATTGAATGATGAATGGTATATAGCTGTCCTTATACGCCGAATGCCAGTTGACTTTAAGAAATACTTGAATTCCCTGCTGGTGAATGATGGTCCAAAAGTCTGTGACCAGCACCTTTGGGAATCTGTGTATTGCAAAAGATGCTCACAACTTTTCAATTATTGTCCCCAAGTTTGTCAAATGACCTCAATGCACATTCAAACATTTTAGATGGGTACTCACAATGATTAAAAAAAACGGCCCATGAATAGGCTGGCAAAGTCGATTTATGACTAAATCCAGGGTTTACCTGGACATTCCCGTGAATGTTGCTGACAGCAATTTTTGTTTTTTTTGGCCCTCTGGACCCTGCCCCACAAAGACAGCTGTGTCGACATCCAACCCTGGCCACCAGACACAACCTCTCACAAACATCTTCATTTTGAAAACCCCTGGATGACCCTGGGGGACTTCAGTAGGTATCTGCCAAAATCCTTTGTTTGGGACAAGCACTCTTGCTTCCCATCATATTATGCCACCCTCTATGGACATCTGCTCTCTCCAGGCCCAGAAACATTTCAATTCTGATGGTGTTGGCCCATTTGTTTCTCCCATCACCATCAGTTGTTTCAGTTTTGCCAGGACTGGATCATTTTGTCTCCACAGTCTGATATTGTCAGCCGTGACTGCAAGTATGTCCAGAAAGTTTAAAACCAGAACGGGCTCTGCAGCAGTCCCCCAGTACTGTGTAAAGAGGCAGAGCATTTCAGCACCACATTTCACTTGGGACTGTAGTGTCCTAAGACCTTAGATGACAATAACTACTTCTTCACTTCCCTAAAGGCAACATCATGACTCTGAGACCATTTCCAAAGCTGACCCCTTTTCAATGTCAAATGTAAGGGTCCGAAGATTGAAGTCAGGTTACATATGAATTTTTGGAAATAATCTTCCAACCCAAGGAAAGACCTAATCTCCAGTACGAACATGGGTGCCTGGGGACATTTGATTACCTCACGTTTTCTTCCAACAGGTGTAACCCAGTCTTGTCAACTCTTGTCGTCAAAGTAGGTCACTTGGAGCACATGGGCACGCATCTCTCCTGACTAAGGCTTATCCCTGCCTTGGAGACATGTTAAAGCACCATTCAAATTCTCTAAATGCTCCTTATTGGTCTTCTCAGTTATTTGCATGTCATCTAGACCATGCAAAATATTCTCCATCATCTGTTGGAAAATAGCATAGGCCGATACCCCACTAGGCAGTCTTGTAGATTGTTAGAATAGATATTAATTGTAGAATACTTCTGGGAATCCTCGTCGATTGCCAATTGTGGCACGGTTTGCTCATATCTGGCTTGTCTTGACTAATCTGTCAATGGCTCAATCAGTTTGTATGTTCTCTGCAAGCTTATGCTTATACATTATTTTCTCACTCTTAATCAATCCCTTTGTGTTTCTTTTTGGGTTAATTTCTTTGTCTTTTCCTTGGAATGAAATACTCTGATGCATAAGCTGCCTTCCCCATGATAATTGTGCCAGAGTGAAATGAATAATTGTTGCCATTCCTCCAATGTACTCTTCAAATGTTTGCCATTGCCAATCCACTCTCATCCCTTTATCAAAGTCAACTTGCACATCACACCATTGCAGTTTCCATGAGTCAGATTCACAACCTTGGTCTCAACTACGCCATTCTGTACCTGAATGAGGAATTCTATCGTGTTATGGTCACTCTTCCCCAAAGGCCTCACGCAATGGATTGTCATTGATCCCTTTCTCATTACCCAGCACCCAGCCTTGGCTGGCCTGATCTCTAGTTGGTTCATGACCGCATTGACACAGAAAATCATCTCAAACACACTGCAGGAATTCTGACTCGATGGAATTGTTACTGATTTGCCTAATCGATGTGCAGATTAAAATTGCCCATAATTATGGTGTACTTTCATTGCTTGTGCCTTTAATTCCCTGCTAATACTTTCACCAACATTGCTGCCGTAATCTGGAGTTCTATGTACAACCCTCACCATCATTTTCTGTCCCTTGATGATTCTAAACGAAATCCAAACAGATTTCGTTTCACTGGAGCTAGTATCATTCCTCACTAATGTGTTCATTTCCTCTTTAAGTAACAATCATCCCATATCCTTTTCATTTTTGTCTGTCCTTCCGAAAAACCGATTACCTTTGGATATTCAGCTCCAAGCTCTGGCCACACTGCAACATCTTCACAAGCATTCTAGCTCTTCATTAATGCCTGGGTTCATCAAGATAAAACTGACCCTGGGGTTTTTCCCTGAATCCCAATATTGCATAGTAGCATCCAGCAAATACTGTTTGTGAGCTTTTCTACATGTGTCTCAGCTACTGGAATGTTAATGTGTTAAGACTGAGGGCTTCTTCAGGGTCTATTGTGGCTTATCAGCCAGCGACCTTCCCACATTCTTAACTCACCAACATTTCTTCTGAGTCTTGACTCCAACAACTAGTTGCCTACTAAGGCCTGAAGCTTCCTCCAATGTTCTGACTACAAAGAGCCATCTAACTGCTCTTGCCTCATCACCAGCAAAGAATTTGCATATTCCGCTGCCTTACCAGAAGCACTATTACACTGTTACATCTCCAACATGGAGTCAACCTCTGTTGCTGTTTGTCTCATTCCACAATTGCTGATACCTTGGAGCTCCTCTTCAGTGACCTCCAACCTGTCTTGGGTCATTGCTTGAAAACCTTGTCATAAGCCATTCTCATATTGTTGGGTCGAATTGAAAGTTGCCACATAGTGACGCTTGGAACTGAGTGACCTCTGAATTTACAATTCATAGATTACTGCCTTCTAAAGCACAAGACATGCTCAGATGAGGAAGGGTTCTTCACACAAGACTTTGAGCAGCTGTGGCCCCAACACTGATCACTGAGGTGCACCATTTTTTAGTTTCTGCCAGAGTGAATCAGTTATCTTTCATTCCAATCTCAGCCTTCTGACTTAAAGACCACTTTGTTCCATGACTCCACATTCCCTGACCTGATTAATTATTTAATTATGGGGATCTCAATTGAAAGCCTCTTGAAAATCTAGATAAATTACATCTACAACATTGCCAATGTCTACTCCCTCTATTACGCTCTCAACAACCTATTGTTGACAGCCTTTCAGCATCACTGACAAGGCTGTCAGGTATTCCTTTTCTGATGAAGGGTCTAGGCCCGAAATGTCAGCTTTTCTGCTCCTAAGATGCTGCCTGGCCTGCTGTGTTCATCCAGCTCCACACTTTGTTATCTCGGATTCTCCAGCATCTGCAGTTCCCATTATCTCTGACAGGTATTCCCCATCCCTAACTCCGTTGAGAAGGTGTCAGTGAGTGAGACATCAGATTCACTGCAGTTCTTACAGTGTAGAGATACCCACAGTGGTGATAGAGAGGGACATACAGTGAAGGAACAGTGATGCAGTTCTAACTCAAATTGGAAGTGGCTTGCAGGGTCTGTCACTTTGCATCTCGGCCCCCTGGACAGAAGAGACTGAGCGATGATTATTTGATCACCTTTCTTCCACTTTAAGCTGGCCTGTGGAGAACACATCTTTACTATGATTACCATTATGAACTTTCTCTCTCCCCACATGGACCGTATCTTTGTCTCACAGATGGCACTGTCTCTTTTCTCGACAGCCTGTTACCTTTAATAAATACAGATTCTCCACCTCCCCCTTATTTCACCTCTGTGTCTTTTCTAAATAGAAGGTGCTGCGGTGCCAAATACCCAGCTCTGTTCTTTCTAGAGTCATGTCTCAATAACCTCTGTAATGCTCGTTTCCTCTGCATCCAACACCCTGGTCTTATTCCAGACATTGTTTCGCCCATTTTTAATCGGATCATTCTCACTTCACGCTTAGACTCCTCTTTTTCTCCCTTGCCGTTAATGGGCTCGTGTTATTTCCAGAGCTCTCTTTCCTGTTTCATTCACTTTTAAGATGCTTTTGTTTCTTGTTGCTCCTTCCCCTTCCTTAAACTCAGTCATCAAAGTGTAGACGGATTGGAAACATCAGAAAAAGATTTTTAAAAATTGTTCAGGAATGAAGAAAAAAAGCATTGTATATGTTGAAGCCTGTTTGTTCAGAAAAGAGAAAACTAAGGGGTGAATTGATAGATGTCTTTAAGATTGTGAAAGTGTTTTTGGTCGGTTGAGGACTAATATAAACATAAGGCTGTCACTAACAAGTGAAGAGTGAACTCAGGAGAAACTACTTTAAACGGAGAGTGTTTTGTTTATCAGTGCCTGTACAGAGGAGATTCTAAAACTCCTGTTTTTTTCTTGTTTACTATCATTGCACAACAGTCATGCTTATTATTCTCCCCGCATTACCCGTGTGCACATATATATTATGTGCAGTGACTCAGTGAAGACACCACTGTGCAAATAAATTGGTTCAATATTTCCACCACCATGAAAAGGCCCATGTGGCCAGTGAACCAGTCACAAGCAAAGCCTGATAAGGGCAATGCTTATATGAAGGCAAGAGAGCGGGGAGTGGGGAAGATGTAATGATTTATTTTCTCCCTATCTTCCCAGGTTAGAGCAAAAAGAGAGACTTCTGATTGTGCAATAGAACTGCTGCTGCATGAGGTGGGGAAATGAACTGTTACAGCTCAGGCATTTCCCGGGATTCTTAACAGTTGTTAATTTAGTTTGTGAAAACCTGAAACCACAATTTTAAAACATATTCCATTCCCAGTTACTTGATGGGACTGTTCTGACCTTTCAGAAATTGTTATAATTTCTCTCAGTTCTGTATTGAGCGTTAAACCCCTCCGGGTTTCTCCCAGTGGACCCACCAACATTATGGTGAGGCAGTGGGAGAGGTTTGGAGGAAATGAAGGCCACTTGTGTGAAAGAATGAGAAGCATTAGTTATGAGCAAAGCTTTAACCCTTCATTACAACCAACAGGGTTAAGAGAGTTAGAGACAGTCTATCGACCTGCACCAGAAATCTATGAGGGTGCAGGAGCCAGATGAGGGGAATAATCAATATATACTCTGATTGTTGGAATGTGATTCATACTCCCTCTCAGTTATCTGTATTATAGTCAGAGATTACTTAGATGAAGGAATGGAGAGTCATATTTCTGAGTTCGCTGCCAGCTCGGTGAGGGGATTATGTTGCATCTGGTGATGTAATCATGGTGGAAGCCAGAGACCCCGACAAATGCTCTGTGTACATGAACTCACATCTCATTAGCTGAAATTTAAATTTAGTTGATTTGAACAAAATGAGGAATTGAAAACAAGTTTCCATCACAGTGACGATGAAGCTGTCATAGATTGCAGTAAAACCCATCTGGTTCACTGATGTTCCTTTCGGGAAAGAAAACTGCCATCCCTACCCGATTATGCCTACATGTGACTCCAGGCCTGCAGCAATGTGGCTGACTCTTAACTGCCCACTGGCTAATTAGGGATGGACAATAAACGCTGCCAAGCCAGCAACGCCCTCAGTCCATGAATGAATAGAGAAAGACCTGCAGCGATGGGGAAGACCCTTAACTACTCCCTGAAATGAACAAGCAACAGTTTCCATAAGACCATATGGAATAAGATGTAGGGGCAAAATTATAGAGGACTTTACCATGTAGGGGCGGAATTATATCAGACTATACAATGTAGGGGCAGTGATCAGCCAACTGGCCCATTGTGTCTGATTCACCATTCAATGGTGGCTGACTTGTTTCTCAGCCACATTCCCCTGCCTTCTCCCCAGAACCTTTGATCCCCTTACGAACGAAGAATCTATCTATTGTTATCTTCAAGGCACTGAATGACGTGGCATCCACAGTTTTCTGCAACACAGATACACCATCCTCTGGGTGAAGATGTTTCTTCCTCATCTCAGCTCTAAAGCATTCTCCCTCCAGTGTGAGGCTGTGACCACGGTTCCTAGTCTCTGCTACTCGTGGAAACTTCTCAACATCGACCCTCCCCAGGGGTCTCAGTATTCAGTAAGTTTCAATCAGATCCATACCTCATTCTTCTAACCTCTATCGAGTACAAACCCAGAACCCTCAACTGCTCCTCAAATGACACACCATCTGTGGCATCTCAGGAGCACAAAAGCTGACATTTTGGGCCTAGACCCTTGATCAGAGATCCTAGGCCCGAAATGTCAGCTTTTGTGCTCCTGAGATGCTGCTTGGCCTGCTGTGTTCATCCAGCTTCACACTTTATTATCTTGGATTCTCCAGCATCTGCAGTTCCCATTATCTCTGACACACCACCTGGCCTGTACGTCTCACATCATTGAGCTGTGCGAGGAACCACGAGCCAGCGAGGGAATAATGCTCAAACTCCACACTCCCTGTCGCCTCACGGTGCAATCTTAGCCGGATTTCACAGTGCAACGAGATTGCGCAGCAGGCAACTGAGCCACAGTGCCGTGCTTTAAAAATGAAAAGCTGTGGCACACGGCAGAACTCAACGCACCCCAGACGGGACTTAAACCCGCAATCCCTGCCTTAGGAGGGCAGTGCCTTATCCATTAGGCCACTGGGACCAGGTGCTGTTGTGGCTCAGTGCAATTGTTTAAGATACTGCACGAGTGCAAAACCCTAACTTGATCTGAAGGAGACATTACAAGATGCGGTCGGCATTTTAATTTTCAATACACATTCTGACCCAGTGCCAACACTGTCGCTGCATTATTATACAACTCCATGCCAAACTACATTCAAAGGCATTGTGTGGAGCTGGAGGAACACAACAGGCCAGGCAGTATCAGAGGATCAGGAAAACTGATGTTCTGGATTTGGACCCTTCTTCAGAAATGGGGGAGGGGAAGAGGGTTCTGAAATAAATAGAGTGGGGGGCGGGGGGGCAGTGATAAAAGTTGGATAGTGGGGCGGATAGGTGAGATAGAAGATGGACAGGTCAAGGAGGAGGGGATAAACCTTGCAAAGGTGAGTGTAGGGGAAGTGGGGTGGGTGTTGTTCAGTGAGGATAGATATAGATTACAGATACTTTGCATCGGTGTTCACAAAGGAGAAGGAGAGGGTGGATGGCGAGTCTCCGGAGGGTACATCGATGTTCTGGGGCATACAAAGAGCAAAGAAAATTACAGCACAGGAACAGGCCCTTCGGCCCTCCAAGCCTGCACCGATATGCAGCTCATCACAACTAAAACCCCCAACCCTTCCGGATACCGTATCCCTCTATTCCCATCCCATTCATGTATTTGTCAAGACGCTCTTTAAAAGTCAAGATAGTATCTGCTTTCACTACCTCCCCTGGCAGTCTATTTTTGATCATCAGTAAAGTGATAGAAGAAATTATCAATAGTACTAACAAACAGCACCAACTCAGCAATAACCCGCTCATCTTCACACAGTTTGAATCCCACCAGGACCACTCGGCTCCTGACCTCATTACAGCCTTGGTTGAAAAGTGAACAGGGCATTATGAATGTGGTGATTGCTGCAGAATGTGCCTCTTGTCAGTTGGTGTGAACATTCTGGTCAGTGGGTCCCTCAGTTACCTGCTCACCATCAGTGGGTGCAGCTTCAGGAACATGGGGCGGTGGGATTTAATTCCCTCTCCCAGAGTGAATTTGCTGGTGAGGGTGATTTTATTGAGTGTGACACTCACTGATGGGAAACCCATTTCTAGAATTAGAATTAGAATTAACTTTTTACTTGTCACATGTAATCACTGACATCAGTACAGTGAAAAGTTTACAAGCTGCCACTGACAGTGTCATCTTATGTGCAAATGTATCCGAAACTTAGTACAAAGCAGGAAAATGAAGAAAGTAATTCATGAAGTTAAACATTGCAGTCCTTCTTTCTAAAGCGTAGAAAAACAAATAAAAACAGTTAATAGTTCAACATCACAGTCCATAACCCCCCTGGCCATGCTGGACTCGTACTCCACACAACATGCTCCTGCTCTCACTGCCTCGGGTCCAACTGTTCCCACTCTCACCACCTTGGGTCTGCCTGTTCCCGCTCTCACCACCTTGGGTCTGCCTGTTCCCTCTCTCATCGACTGGAGCTGCCTGTTCCCTCACTCACCATCTTGGGACTGCCTGTTCCTGCTTTTGCTGCCTCGAGACTGCCTGTTCGCTCTCTCACCGCCTCGGGCTGCCTGTTCCCACTCTCACTGCCAGTTCCTGCTCTCACTGTCTCGGGGCTGCCTGTTCCCACTCTCAGCAACTCGCACTGCCGGTTCTCACTCTCATCACCTTGGGTCTGCCTGTTCCCTCTCTCATCGACTGGAGCTGCCTGTTCCCTCACTCACCATCTTGGGGCTGCCTGTTCCTGCTTTCGCTGCCTCGAGACTGCCTGTTCGCTCTCTCACCACCTCGGGCTGCCTGTTCCCACTCTCACTGCCAGTTCCTGCTCTCACTGTCTCGGGGCTGCCTGTTCCCACTCTCAGCAACTCGCACTGCCGGTTCTCACTCTCACCACCTCGGGGTTGCCTGTTCCTGCTCTCACCACCTCGGGCATGCCTGTTCCCTCTCTCACAACCTCGGGCGTGCCTGTTCCCGCTCTCACCACCTCGGGCATGCCTGTTCCCGCTCTCACTGCCTCAGGGCTGCCTGTTCCCGCTCTCACCGCCTTAGGGCTGCCTCGTCCCACTCTTACTGCATCAGGGCTACCTGTTTCCGCTCTCACCGCCTCGGGGCTGTTTCTTCCCGATCTCACTATATCGGGGCTTCCTGTTCCCACTCTCAATGCCTCAGGGCTGCCTGTTCCCACTCTAACCGCATTGCTGCTGCCTGTTCCCACTATCACCACTTTGGGACTGCCTGTTCCCTTAAACTCACCACCTCGGGGCTTCCTGTTGCCATTCTCACCACCTCAGGGCTGCCAGCCCCTGCTTTCATTGTATCGATGCCGCCTGTTCCCACTATCACCACCTCGGGGCTCCCTGTTTACACTTTTACTGCCCCGTGAGGCCTCTTACTACTGTCTAGCCTCGGGCTGCCTGTTACCTCCCTCTCTGCCAGCTGGCTGCCTGTTCCCGATCTCACCTCCTTGGGGCTGCCTCTTCCCACTCTCACCGCCTCGGGGCCTCCCGTTCCCACTCTCTCTGCCTCAGGGCCTCCCGTTCCCACTCTCACTGCCTCGGGGTCTCCCATTCCCACTCACACCACCTCGGGGCTGCCTGTTCCAGCTCTTGCTGCCTCTGGGCTGTCTGTTCCCATTCTCACCTCCTTGGGGATGCCTGTGCCCGCTCTCATCACCTCAGGGCTGCCTGTTTGCTCTCACTGCCTCGGGGCTGCCTGTTCCATCTTTCAGCGACTCAAGCTGCCTGTTCCCACTCTCAACACCTTGTGGCTGCCTGTTCAGACTCTCACCAGCTCCGGGCTGACTGTTTCCTCTCTCACTGCCTCAAGCTGCCTGTTCCCCCTCTCACTGTCTTGGCGCTGTCTGTTCCCACTCTTACCATCTCTGAGCTGCCTGTTCACTCTCTCACCACCTCAGGGCTGCCTGTTCCCTGTCTAACTGTCTGTGGGCTGCCTGTTCCCACTCTCACTGCCTTGGGGCTTCCTGTTCCCACTCTCAGCAACTCTAGCTGCCTGTTCCCACTCTCCCTGCCTGGTGAATACCTGTGCCCGCTCTCTCCACCTCGGGGCTGCCTGTTCCCATTCTCACCATCTTGGGTCTGCCTGTTCTGACTGGCACTGCCTGTTCTCACTCTCGCTGCCTTCGGTCTGCCTGTTCGCGCTCTCACAGCCCCTGGGCTGCCTGTTCCTGCTCTCACCACTTCAGGGCTGCCTGTTCCCACTCTCACCACCTCGTGGCTGCTTGCTCCCTTTCTCACTGCCTCCCAGCTGCCTGTTGTTGCTCTCACAGCTTCGGGGTTGCCTGTTCCTGTTCTCACCCCTCGGGGCTGCCTGTTCCTGCTCTCACCATCTCCGGGCTGCCTGTTCCCGCTTTCACTGCCTCGGGACAGCCTGTTCCCGCTCTCACTGCCTCGGGAAAGCCTGTTCCCACTCTCACCGCCTCCCGGCTGCCTGTTCCCACTCTCACTGCCTGTTCCCGCTCTCACCATCTCCGAGCTGCCTGTTCCCGCTCTCACTGCCTCGGGATAGCCTGTTCCCGCTCTCACTGCCTCGGGGCAGTCTGTTCCCACTCTCACCGCCTCCCGGCTGCCTGTTCCCACTCTCACTGCCTGTTCCCGTGCTCACCGTCTCGGGGCTGCCTGTTCCCGCTCTCACCGCCTGACTGCGCGATGCTCCAGGGCTGTTTCCCCACAGACTGGTACAGGTCTCACTGTCCACCATGCTCCAAGTCACACTGCGCTTCACGGCTAGTAGCCCACATGTTCCTTCGGGACTTGTGGCCCACATCAGGGAAGCCTGAGTATGGTCTCCCAACTTCTCACCAATTCAAGTTTTAAGTTGTAAATTAATGCCCATTTCAGAGTCTCCTCCTGGACAATTGCTATGACACCAGTGACAGGAGATGGTCTTTTCATTTCGGAAACAGGACAATCAAATCTATGTGGGAATATCTGAGGAGAATTGGAGAGTGAGGCACAGTCTCCTACCCTTGTTACGAAAAAAAATGCTCAACATTTTCCCAAAACTTACATCCTATGGGCACCCACCTCCACCTTCAACTCAGGCCCAGCACTGACCTGTGGCCTACTGTCCAACAATGATAGGAAACCTCAGCTGGGTATTGTACTTACTGCCACCTTTATACTCCTTGGTAAATTTATGGGTAGTGAACAAAAACACCCTAAATCTTCCTCCAACCATTGTTTTTAAATAAAATCATGCCCAATTGTCACAGCTGAATATCTTTAAACAGCCATTCATGTCGTGTATCAACAAACCTACGTAATGATTGGTGGAGAACAGAAACATAGAACAGGAGTCAGTTATGTAGCACTCTGTCCTTCAATGAGAGCATGGCTGATCTGTGATTGAAATACATGGACAGAGGTGGGCAGTGCCAACGCCTAACCCTCTCACCTCTGGTGGTTTGCTGGTGAAACGCGATCTGTCAATGGCCCAGGTGGACTTTCCACTGTCATTCCAACCATCTCTGACCTGTCTGAAATCCTACAGTGGGGTGAGTGAGCAATGGGGGAACTAACAGCCCTGGCTTCAATTGGCTCCTTGATAGAAAATGAAAGTGAAGCTCAATCTAGTCATTGACTAGTAGTAGGCAATCATACGTGGGACTGATTGCAATCCAAAGAGCAGAAGCTGCCCTGAATAGGCAGGTATAAGGGATCTTATTAACAGCTCAATGATCAGTTGCCCCACCACATCCAATGGTGATTGATAGTGATCATTTAAATACCTACCGGAAGACAGCCATTCCACAAATATCCAAATCAGCAAAGACAGGGAAGTCAAGCACACAAGGACAAAAAAATCAGTACTGAAGTGTATGTCTCCATCTTCACAAAAAAGTCCAGTGGATAGTCCAGCTTGACTTCTACCCAACATCACAGATGCTCAGACTGCAGAGTTTAAATCTCCTTCGTTGGCCGTGGGATCACTTTTCCCTGGCTATTGTATGTTGTTTCTGTTGTTTAACAGCAAGTTGCCATGTACAGGATTGTGGATTACCCGCCAAAGACTGGATCAAGCTTCACTTTCTCATTTTAGCTAATCCAATTCACTTCAAAAAATATCAAACAACAACCGAAGGCATTGAAATCTGCAAAGCCTATGGGCCTTTACAATATACCAGCAATAGTATTGAAATCTTGTGCTTGAGAACCAGTTCTTGAGCTAACCAATTAGCTAAGCTCTTCCATTGTAGCCCCAACACAGGCATTTGTCCAAAAATATGGAGAATTTCCCACATATTCATTGTCCAAAAACATGAAACCTCCCAGTTACTGCCTATCGGTGTCCTCTTGAACATCAGCAAAATGAAGTAAAGGTTTATTGAAAGAGATATCAAGCAGCATGTAATAAATTAGCACAAAAACAAAGCTGCTGGAAAAGCTCAGCAGGTCTGGCAGCATCTGTGGAGGAGAAAACAGAGTTAACGTTTTGGGTCTGGTGGCCCTTCCTCAGAACTTATAAACTGAGTACTAAACTGGTCACTGATGCACAGTTTTGGGCCTGCCAGGTCCTCTCATCTTCTGATCCTAATTACAACCTTGGTCCAAACATGAACAAAAATGCTAAACTGTATGGGCAATGGAGGTAGGTCATTGATGAAGCAGCTGAAGATAGTTGAGCTTCAATAGATTGTCTACTTCACACTTCGGATGAAGATAGATGCAAATGTATCAGCCTTATGTTTTTGTGATAATGGGAACTGCAGATGCTGGAGAATCCAAGATAACAAAGTGTGAAGCTGGATGAACACAGCAGGCCAAGCAGCATCTCAGGACTGATGAAGGGTCTAGGCCCAAAACGTCAGCTTTGGTGCTCCTGAGATGCTGCTTGGCCTGCTGTGTTCATCCAGCTTCACACTTTGTTATCCTAACCTTATGTTTTTCCCTGATTTATGGGCCTTTCCCATCATTGAAGAAGGGGATATTTTGTGGATTAATGGATTACGGAGTTGCTGTCTTCTGTGAAGGGTCAGGATGTGAGGCACTTATTTACATTACTCAAAAGGTTATGAATCTTTGATTATATGCCCAGAGGGTGATTACTTGGATGGGATGGGATGGGTTCAGTGTACAAATCCACATCCTGAAGGAAAATGGCATAAATTAAAGTTCAAAATGGACAAAGTATTTTGTGAAAATGTTTTCATATCACCGAGTTAAACAAACCTCCTCTTTTCTGCTTTGCTTTCATATTTATTCTCAGGAGATGGCCCAATTTAAGGCTGGCCTTTATTACCCACCCAATACTTTGAAATGGTGATGGTATATTTTTAATTGAAGTTATGTCCACCACTAGATAGGCAGATTTGTTCTATCAGGGAATCAAAAGATGAAATAGAGAGGAAAGTGTCCTCAATTTTTATAGCAGAAGCAAAACTTTTTTTTTAGCTTCCCCACTTTCAGCAGTTGAAAACCCAATTTAAAAATGATAAACAAATGTTACTTCCAGAATATTGTTGTCTAGTTGTGGGCTCCTGAGGATGAGACAATAACTTTTTATATACTTGCTAATGCATTTATATTGTAAGGATCAATTCTAAATTACAACAGATACAATAGGGAGTGAGGTTGTTAATAAAGAAATGTAGACAATGGAGCGTAATTGTGGACACAGGGATGGTTTGAGGTGAGTATACTTCAATGTTAGAAGTATCGGAAATAAGGCGGCTGAACTTGAAGCATGAGTCAGTACTTGGAGCTATGATGTTGTGGCCAGTACAGTAACTTGGGTGTGGACAGGAATGGCTGCTGGAAGTTCAGGGATTTAGATGTTTTAAAAGAAATAGGGAGGGTAGCAAAAGAGCTAGGCGAGTGGCATTGCTAGTCAGGGCAAGTAAAGCAGCTTCTGAAAGGCAGTTCGAGAATGATATGTCTACACAGTCAGTTTGGGTTGAGGTCACAAACAAGAAAGGAGCAGTCACTTTGTTCATTTCTGAAGAAGGGTTTAGACCCGAAACATCAGCTTTCTTGCTCCTCTGATGCCAAATGGTCTGCTGTGTTCATCCAGCTCTACATCTTGTTATATCAGTCACTTTGTTGGGGTTTTTTTATAGACCTCCTAATATTTACAGAGAAGTGGGGGAGTGGATTGGGAGCTACTGGAAAGGTGCGGAAATCACAGGGTTGTAGGCATGGGCGACTTCAACTTTCCAAATATTGATTGGAAACTTTGTAGTTGTAATAGTTTCGATGGAATGCATGTTGTCCAGTGTGTTCAGGAAGAACTTCTGACACATTACATAGATTGACCAACACGAGGAGAGGCCACTTTGGATTTGATGCTTGTCAATGAACCATGCTGAATGTCAGACCTGTTGGTAGGAGATCATCTTGGTGGTAGCCATCATAACTCTGTTGCTTTTACAACCGTCATGGAAAAGGATAGGTACATACAGCAGGGTAAGGTTTATAATTGGGTGAAAGGTAATTACAATTCTGTTAGGCAAGAACTGGGTAACGTAAAATGGGAGCGGATGCTGTCAGGGAAGAGCACTATAGAAGTTTGGAGATTGTTCAAGGAATGCATACTGTGTGTGCTTGAAATGTTTGTCCCTAGCAGGCAGGGAAGATGCGGTCGAATGAGGGAGCCTTGATTCTCAAAAGAGGTCGAATGACTGGTTAAGAGGAAGAAGGAGGCTGATGTAAGGTTTAGGAAACAAGGAACAGAAAAGGCTCTAGAGGTATACAAGTTAGCTAGGAAGGAGCTGAAGAAAGGGCTTAGGAGGGCTGTAAGGGGGCATGAGAAAACCTTAGCAGATAGGATCAAGGAACACTCTGAGTCTCTTTACACGTACGTGAGGAATAAGAGAATGATCAGAGAAAGGGTAGGGCTGATCAAGGATTGTAATGGGAATTTGTGCACAGAGCCTAAACAGATAGGAGAGGTCCTTAATGAATACTTTTCTTCAGTATTCACAACTGAGAGGGACCTAGTTGTTGGGGAGGACAATGTGAAACAGGCTGGTAGGCTAGAGAAGATCAATGTTAGTGAGGAAGATGTACTAGGAATTTTGAGGAACTTGAAAATAGATAAGTGCTCTAAGCCTAATGAGATTTATCCGAGGATTCAATGGGAAGTGAGGGAAGAGATCGCAGGGCCTTTGGCGATGATCTCTTTGTCCTCACTGTCCACTGGTATACTGCCGGAAGATTGGAGAGAGTCAAACATCAATACCTTGTTCAAAAATGGGAATAGGGATAACCTCGGAAATTACAGGCCAGTTAGTCTTATGTCAGTGGTGGGCAAATTATTGGAAAGGGCTCTGAGAGACAGGATTTATGATCATTTGGAATGGCACAGTTTGATTTGTGATAGATTTCTAAGGGGTAAGTCACGCCCCACAAACATTATTGAATTCTTTGAAGAAGTGACCAAACACACGGATAAAGGTGGAGCAGTGGATGTGGTATACATGGATTTAAGTAAGGCAGTTGATAAGGTTCCCCATGGTAGGCTCATTCAGAAGTTAAGGAAACATGGGATGGGGGGAAATGTGGCAGATTGGATTCAGAATTGGCTGACCCTGGGAAGATAAAGGGTGCTAGTGGATGGAAAATATTCAACATGGTGTTCAGTTACAAGTAGGATACAACAAGAATCTGTTCTGTGTCCTCTTCTATTTGTGATTTTTGTAAATGAATTGGATGTCGGAGCGGAAGGGTGGATTAGTAAGTTTGCCGACAATACAAAGGTGGGTCAGGTTGTGAATTGTGCAGAGGGCCGTTCTCGGTTACAAAGGGACATTGATAGGATGCAGAGCTGGGCTGAAAAGTGGCAGATGGGGTTTGACCCTGAAAAGTGTGAGGGGATTCATTTTGGAAGGACAAATTTGAAAGCAGAATACAGGGTTAATGGAAAGATTCTTGGCAGTGTGGAGGAGCAGCGGGATCTTGGGGTTCATGTCCACAGTTCTCTGAAAGCTGCCACCTAGGTGGATAGAGTTGTTAAGAAGGCGTATGCTGTGTTGGCTTTCATTAATAGAGGAATTGAGCTTAGGAGCTGTCAAGTTATGCTCTATCTATACAAAAGCCTGGTTTGGCAACGTCTGGAGTATTGTATCCAGTTCTGGTCGCCTCATTACAGGAAGGATGTGGAAGTGTTGGGAAAGGTGCAGAGGAGATTTACCAGGATGTTGCCTGGAATGGAAGGAAAGTCTGACTTGGAAAGATTGAGAGAGCTCAGGCTTTTCTTCCTGGAACGACGAAGGATGAGAGGTGACTTGATATAGGTGTAGATACAGTAGACAGCCAGAGACGTTTTCCTAGGGAGGAGGTAGCTATTATGAGGGGGTTTAGTTTTAAAGTGAGTGGAGGTAGATAACCGGGGTGATGTCAGAGGTAGGTTCTTTACTCAGAGAGTGGTCGGGGCGTGGAATGCATTGCAGGACAGGGTCGTGGAGTCAGCCTCATTAGGGGCATTTAAGCAGCTATTAGATAGGCATATGGATGATAGTAAGGTAGAGGTGGAGGTTAGATAGACCTTAGGATTAGGGTAAAAATTCGGCATAACATCATGGGCCGAAGGGCCTGCACTGTGCTGTACTGTTCTATGTTCTATCTTCTCCATTCTAATACATTCAAATTACATTGGAATTGAATAGTATACCACAGAATATCAAAATTGTTATAACAAGGCTTCTACTTTAGATTCTTACAAAACATTTATGTCTATCTTAAAACCTCAACTGATATTCAACCAAATAGAATAACAGTATTGTTTCAGTTTATTGTTTTGTCTCAAATTTCAGGGGAGCTTTGGTGGTAAACTTAAACCGATTGTGTCCTAAGATGGTTACCTTTTCTCGGTGTTAGCTAATATACGGGAATTATAACTTGCCACAGCGGCAAAAAGAGACGGACTGCCTTTGTTCATTGGGTGTCTGCAAAAACAAGTCTTAACCAATTTGTTGCACTGTATGTTTCATGATTTCTTATCACTAAAATAGTTCTCATATTTGGTTTCTTTCACAGGTGTTTGGCTACGATTCAAGATCTGGAACAGCCAAGTGCTTTTTTCATAATGTGCGTATTGGCACCTAATCATATGCTAGATATAGTGCACTTGAATTAAAACTATTTCTATTTATTTTACTGGAACCCTATGTTTGCAGTAATTTGATCTCTCCTCTCACATATCATGTGACTGCTTTGCAGATCAAAGATCTGTCCATCTCAGCCTTAAACCAATTCAATGGGAAGCGAATTCCATAAATGAAAAGGAATTAGAGAGAAGAAATTCCTCTTCATCTGCATCTTAAGCGAGAGACACCTTCCTTTAAGACCGCGCCCAATTTGTCTGGACTTCACTTGAAAGGGTTGCATCCTCCCAACTTTTATCCCATCAAGCCCTCTCTGAATCTTAGCTGTTTCAATAAAATCAGTTCTTTAAACACCATTGAGCGTAAGCCCAAAAGTGCTCAAACTTTTATCCCATCATATCCCAGGCATCAACTAAATAAACCTTATATCAACTGCCCCCAATGTTAACACATCACTCCTTAAATAAGGCAAGCAACATTATACAGTTTCTAGAGTGTGGTCTCACCAATATCCCATACAGGTATAGCCAAGTGTAGCTACTTTTATACTTCATCCCCCCAGTCCCTCTCTAATGAAGGACAATGTTCCTTTCATCTTTCCAATTATTCACTCTACCTGCACACTAACATTCTGAAACTCATGTGTAAAAGCACCCACATTCCTCTGCCCATTGTATAATGCATTCTCTCCCATTTAATCATGTTTTGCTTTTCTATT
This sequence comes from Stegostoma tigrinum, assembly GCF_030684315.1. NCBI lineage: Eukaryota > Metazoa > Chordata > Chondrichthyes > Orectolobiformes > Stegostomatidae > Stegostoma > Stegostoma tigrinum. The sequence goes on from NC_081383.1 coordinate 38,615,406, forward strand.
TTTCTCACTAAAATTGACAGCCTCACACTTTCTCACATTGTACATTATCTGCCAATTCTTTGTCGCTTCATCGAATTGGGCATGTTTCTTTGCAGATTGTCTGAGTCCTGCTCCCAACTTCCATTCTGAACTATCACTGCATCATCAGCAGATCTGGCTACAGCACACTCTGTCCATTTAACATGTCATTATATGGATTGTAAAGAGACGGGACCCGAGCACCGAATCCTACAGCACTCCACTTGCTGCAATTTGCCAAGCTATAAATGGTCCATTTGTAAAAACTCTCTGTTTTCTGTTAGTTAGCAGGTCCTCTATCTGGGTTGAAATTTCACGACATCAATATATGCTGTTATTCTTGTTTGGCTGCACTTTGTTGAAGATTATTGGACAACCAAGCATGTTACAGGTGGGCTACATATTCTTACCCTATTGGTTACATTCTCAAATAATTATATAATTTCCTTTGATGTAACCATGTTGACTCTCCTTGATTACATGATGATTTTTAAAATGGACTGCTGCTGTTTGCTTTGTAATGTATTCTAGCATTTTCTCAATGACATGGATACAATGACATAAATGCATCCTCCTTTCTTTAACTGAAGCGTTACATTTGCAATTTCCAATATGCTGGAACATTTCAGGAATCTCAGTAATTACCAACATAATCATTATCTCTGCACCAGCTATATTTAAGACATTCAGATACAAACAACCAGCACCCCAGGCTGGTTGTCAGCCTTTCGTTTTCCCAGTATTATTCTCTCCAACGATCGCAATTGTCTTAGGTTTCTCCCCCTCCCTTTTGCCCTTCGATTTCCAGTTCTGCTTGGAGCCTAAATCTTCCCAGTTGCTGAATTACACGGCCATTGATGAGAAAGTTGAGAACATCACAAAATATCAGCAGATAGGACAGTACCGACATTGAGAGCAAAACATCTCGCCTTCCAACCAAGTAAGGAACAGTGTAGAACGAGATTTACATGAACATGCAGCAAGAGACCCATTTGCATGCAGTGGCACAGATGAACATCTCATTCTTGGTTAGCCTTGTGTCATTTACTTGCAGATTCCGATTCCCCACTACGCTGGGTAGAAACTGGATGGCAGCAATTCCCTATGTAGAAGTCAGCGTGGGGTTACCTGGTAACTCTGGCTTACTGCTTGCTTTTTTTGGTCATCCGTCTTCGATATCAATTACTAGTATCTCAGGGTATGCTCCATCAGCAGTGACCGTGTGCCCATCCCCATCCACCAAGGTATCCAGGTTCCTGTGAGTAATGAGGGGTGTCAGTTTCCTGGTGTGTGACATGTCTGCGGCAATTTACACAATTCGTGCAGGGCAGCTCAGAACCGTCAGCACTCGACCGAAAAGTAAAAAATTCGAAGGTAGATAGGCAGGTCCCTAAAGTGCCAATGTCTTCTTCATCTGGCGAGATGGACAATACGAAGAGCCTTAGGAGTGTGGTACATAGGTCATGAGGTGAGTCTGGGAAGATAGTGTGATAAAACACTTTTGTCTTTGCACGGAAAAAGCCTCCATAAAATCTTTGCAATCTCCTGCCCTCTGACTAATTTTCCGAGACTGTCATAATTTTCTTTCAATTTTATATCATCTTCAAGTTCCATAGTTAGTCACAGAGGGTGCATTGCCACTGCTTACTTATTGTCTTACCTTGCATGTTATTTCACCATCCTTTGTGGGCAACTCAATCCTTTATAATTACCTTTATTTAAAATGAGCTGCAAAGTTCAAATAATGATTCTCAAGGCCAAATCAGATTTGATATTCTATGATGTTACGTTCACTCTTCTGTCTTGTGCCGGATACATGCAACAGATCTGATGTGGAAACACCAATCACAATTCCCCCTCCAAGCCACTCACCATCCTGACTTGGAAATGTGTTTCCATTTATTCATTTTCACTGGCTCAAAATCCTGCCGCTTGCCTCCCAAACAGTATTGTGGGTTTAACTGCAGCAAATGGACTGCAGCGCCTCAAGAAGACTGCTCACCACCGCCTTCACAAAGGATGGGCAATAAATGCAGGCCCAGACGGTTATCCCTACATCCCATGGAAGAGGTTGAGGTGAAATTGATTCTTACTGTCAAGCTCTCCCACCCTTAACACTTGTTGTCGATTGAATTTTCTTTCCCTGCTCTTTTTATCTCTAAAAATAGATGGTTGTGTTCTTCCCATCTCCACCCAAAGTGGTCTCTGAATAGGTATGAGGAGGGGCATAAATAAGATGGGTAATCCAAGGCTTTTTCCTCGGGTGAAAAGGTCAATTATGAGAGGGCACAGAATCAAGACAAGAGGGAAAAAGTTTAAGGGAGAAGTGGGGGAAAATTTTCCACATGGGGTGGTGTGGGCCTGGAATGCACTGCCAGTAAAGGTGAGACTCTTTTGCAGAAAGGTGATGAGATTCCAAAGTGGATATCAATTTAAATTGTCCTCAGTTGCCCTACTGGTGCAAGGATTGCTCAACATCAGCATCACAGCATGGGTAATTGTGCTTGTGTTGGGGCATCAGGTCAGGCAGCTTGCTGGACCATTGTATCAACCGCCTTCAAACCCATCAACTGAGAGGGCATTAAACCAGACCCATAATCTCATACATCTATTTATTCCTCATTCACTTTCAGCGTCATGCTCTCAGATTGGGAGATCAAATGTATGTTACTCTGTCTGTGCATGTGTATGGGGTCATAGGTGGAGGAATGAGTGAAATTTCACTGGTATGGATGGGAGGATAGAAACCCAACTGAAAAATGTTATTTCAGGCATTTTAAAATTGTTCTCTGATTTTATGAATGAAATTCTAAAGTCTGATTGGCTTAATGTCTTTGTTCAGGGTGAGGAGAGCTTCAGGACAATATGCGATACATCGAACAGCGCAATCTGGAGTACTCAACGGGATACACACATATAACTGTGGTAATGAACCAGTTTGGAGATCTGGTGTGTACAAGATAATTTGTCTGGGATCTATTAGATTCTGGTCATTATGAAACTGGTTTGATTGGATTGGATTGGATTGGATTGGGCTGGATTTGATTTGATTTATTATTGTCACATGTACCCAGTCACAGTGAAAGGTTGTGTTTTGTGTGCAGTACAGGCTAATCACACGGTACAAAGTGTTTAGGGTAATAGAACAGAGCAAGGAATACAATGTTATGGCAGCAAAGAACATGCACAAACAGTGAGATCAACATTAAATTTGAAATTTGAGAGGTTCTTTCAGAATTATAATAGCACCGGGGAAAAAGTTGTTCTTGAATCTTTTGCACTTTCTGCCCAATGGAACAGGTTGGAAGAGGGTATAACCAGGGTGGGAGGGGCGTTTGATCATGTAGGCTGTGTTCCCGAGGCAGTGAGAAGTGTAGGTAGAGTCAATGGATGGAAGGTTGCTTTGCACCATGGACTGTACAGTGTTCACAACACTCTACAGCTTCTTATGGTCCTGAACAGGGCTGTTCCATACCAATGCGTGATGCATCTGAATAAAATGCTTTCTATAAAAATTGCTAAGAGCAATAAAGAAACAGGAGAAAGATTTGGCCATTAGGTCATGGAGTTGACTCTGTCATTCAGTTGATCAGAGCTGATGAGGTTGAAAGAAAAAGCATATAAGGAGGTCAGAGACAAAGGATAGCCTTAAAAATTGGAATAAATGCAGAATCTAGCAAAGGAGGACTAAAACGATAGTAAAGAAAGAGAAAATAAACTACGAGGGCAAACTGGCCAGGCATATTTTTAAAAAAACTGACAATAAGAGCTTCTTTAAATAGACAAAACGTAAAAGTGAACATAAGCCCCTTGAAAATGAATCTGGGAAGTCAATTTTGGGGAACAAGGAAACAGCAGGGCAACTGAAGAAATAATTTATATCAATCTTCACGGTGGAAGATATTTCAAACATTCCACGATGACTAAAGAGTGTGGGGAGGAAATAAATGCTATCACCATTCTTAAAGAAGCAGGTATTAATCAAACTAATGGGGCTAAGGACACAAAGGCCCTCTTGCCCTTATGGCTTGCATGATAGGATCTGAAAATAGCTGGCCACAGAGATCGTTATAGTTTTCCAAAAGATGCCTATGTTCTGGTGAAATGCAGAGGGTTGGAAAACAGCAGATGTGAGACCCTGATTCAAAAAGAGAGGGAGGCAAAAAACAAATAACTGAAGACTGTTTGGCTCACATTGAGACTTGAAAAAGTATTGGGATCAATTATAAAGGAAGATTCATGGATGGGAGATTCTACCTAACTAGTTATTTAGAGTCTTTCAAGAAAGCCTTAACCAGAGTGGATAGAGGGGAACCATTAGTTGTATTGCAGAGATAATGGGAACTGCAGATGCTGGAGAATCCAAGATAATAAAATGTGAGGCTGGATGAACACAGCAGGCCAAGCAGCATCTCAGGAGCACAAAAGCTGACGTTTCGGGCCTAGACCCTTCATCAGAGAGGGGGGTGGGGAGAGGGAACTGGAATAAAAAGGGAGAGAGGGGGAGGCGGACCGAAGATGGAGAGTAAAGAAGATAGGTGGAGAGAGTATAGGTGGGGAGGTAGGGAGGGGATAGGTCAGTCCAGGGAAGCCGGACAGGTCAAGGAGGTGGGATGAGGTTAGTAGGTAGATGGGGGTGCGGCTTGGGGTGGAAGGAAGGGATGGGTGAGAGGAAGAACAGGTTAGGGAGGCAGAGACAGGTTGGACTGGTTTTGGGATGCAGTGGGTGGGGTGGGGGAAGAGCTGGGCTGGTTGTGTGGTGCAGTGGGGGGAGGGGACAAACTGGGCTGGTTTAGGGATGCAGTTGGGGAAGGGGAGATTTTGAAACTGGTGAAGTCCACATTGATACCATTGTATTGTATTAAGATTTTGAGAAGATGTTTGACCATGTACCTCACAGAAGGTCAAGTCATCGGATAAGAGCCCACAGTGTTGGAAGCAGGGTATTGGCATGGACTGAGACTTGGCAAATGGGCAACAAAAAGCAAGTAGGGACATGGTTTTTTGTCGAGTTGTCAAGCTGTGATGAGAGGAGATTCCACGGGGATCAGTACTGGAACAACAGTCATTTACAACATAGGGATAGTCGGAATTGCCAATGCTGGAGAATCTGAGATAACGAAGTGTAGAGCTGGATAACACAGCAGGCCAAGCAGCATCAGAGGAGAAAGAAAGCTGATGTTTTGGGCCTAGACCCTTCTTCAGAAATGGGTCTAGGCTCAAAACATCAGCTTTCCTACTCCTCTGATGCTGCTTGGCCTGCTGTGTTCATCCAGCTCTACGCCAGTGAATCAGATCAGGCTGCTAATGGAATCTGAGAACTTTCTGATTGGGATGGTTCAATTAAACACCAGTAAACTCCGCCAACATGAGGAATGTTTAATCCACTCCCTTCTTGGTGAAGATGTTCTGAAAGATTTTAATGATCAGAGAAGATTATCCAATCATTCCACGTGAAATGCAGGGCACGTATAAATGTGCTGTTATTTTATTTGTCGTACAATAGATGAGATGAATGCTTTATCACCTTCAGGCTCTTCATTCACCTTTACACTGAACTGTGGAATAAGGAATTCATGTTATTTTTCTCCATCCCTTTATTTCAGTCAAACATTACACATGAGGATGGACTGTCAGTGCTGCTTTGATGTCCCGTTTTGCTAAACTTACGGAATGTGTGGAATGCAGCTCTGTGAGGTTATCAACACTCCTCCTGCATGATCTCCATTCAAAGCCAATCATTTCATTAATGAGTCTCCATGTCTTTGACTTTCTAGATCACTGAAGAGGTCAATGAACTCATGGATGGATTCCTCCCACTTGAAGCTGATAGTTCGATTGAAGAAGATGAATCCAGTAAAGATGAAGAAAGTGATGATGATCTGAAACATGCAATGTTTGACTGGCAAGCAAGAGATTTGGTGACTGAAGTGAAGAACTAGATAACAATGAGAAGGAATCCTATTTGTGATTGTTAAATGTGAAACATAGAACATTACAGCACAGTACAGGCCCTTCGGCCCTCGATGTTGTGACGACCTGTCATACCGATCTCCAGCCCATCTAACCTACACTATTCCATGTACATCCATATGCTTATCCAATGACGACTTAAATGTACCTGAAGTCGGCAAATCTACTACCGTTGCAGGCAAAGTGTTCCATTCCCTTATTACTCTCTGAGTAAAGAAACCACCTCTGACACCTGTCCTGTATCTTTCACCCCTCAATGTAAAGCTATGCCCCCTCGTGCTCGCCGTCACCATCCTAGGAAAAAGGCTCTCCCTATCCACTCTATCTAACCCTCTGATTATTTTATATGTTTCAAAATTAAGTCACCTCGCAACCTTCTTCTCTCGAACGAAAACAGCCTCAAGTCCGATTCATTTTCAAGGGGCCTTTCCTCGTAAGACCTTCCTTCCAGACCAGGCAACATCCTAGTAAATCTCCTCTGCACCCTTTCCAAAGCTTCCACATCCTTCTTATAATGTGGTGACCAGAACTGTACACAATACTCCAAGTGCGGCCGCACCAGAGTTTTGTACAGCTTCAGCATAACCTCTTGGTTCCGGAACTCGGTCCCTCTATTAATAAAAGCTAAAACACTGTATGCGTTCTTAACAGCCCTGTCAACCTGGGTGGCAACTTTCAAGAATCTGTGTACATGGACACCGAGATCTCTCTGCTCCGCTACACTGCTAAGAATCTTCCCATTAGCCCTGTACTTTGCCTTCTGGTTACTCCTACCAAAGTGCATCACCTCACACTTGTCTGCATTAAACTCCATTAGCCACCTCTCAACCCAGCTCTGCAGCTTATCTATGTCTCTCTGCAACCTACAACATCCTTCGTCACTATCCACAAACTCCACCGACCTTAGTGTCGTCTGCAAATTTACCAGCCCATCCTTCTACGCCCTCATCCAGGTCATTTATAAAAATGACAAACAGCAGTGGACCCAACACCGACCCTTGCGGTACACCACTAGTAACTGGTCTCCAGGATGAACATTTCCCATCAACTACCACCCTCTGTCTTCTTTCAGCGAGCCAATTTCTGATCCAAACTGCTCTGTCTCCCACAATTCCATTCCTCTGCATTTCGTACAATAGCCTATTGTGGAGAACCTGATTGAACGCCTTGCTGAAGTTAGGTTGTGAAATTTGTTGCTGTCATGATGATGTGTAGGAACAGTTAAGGAGGGTTCACCTACAGTTTTAGAACTTCTTTACCTGAAAATGAATCACCTGCTTCCTCATTGAAATTGTTTTTCCACATCGGTAATAGTCAGGCATGAGAACGTGGTGTGAGTGGTTGATTTAAATAACATTCTTCTTTATTCAGTGACTAGGAGTCGATATTTTCCCAAAGTATACAAGCTGTTTTGAATTCTTTGTAGCGGATTTAAGACTCATGTAGCGTACAATTTGTACATTTGAAATAAAATGTTTATATCCAACTTGGTAAAACTCAACACTGATAATGTTCCAAATTGCACAGTCAAACTTCCTTGTGATACCATGCCCAGTCTCAGTCCAAGAACAATCTACTGTATAGCCTACATCACAGCTTGTAAACCTACAAACTCACTTTAGTTCTGGTGAATCTTGAGTCTCTGTCAGTCATTGTCTCTCTCCAGATAATGCTAATTTCTGCAGTGTCCACAAGAGGGCACAACATGCTGGTAAGGATGCAAAGGAATGGGTACATGCCTGAATGAACTGGAGTCACTTCTATTGGCATCACAGAGGCCTTGGGCTGTGCCCCTGTTCACTTGTGTATGCCATTCCATGGCATATAGAAGATCACATGCTAGTCTGTTCACCACATGATCAAAGATGTGTGATTTATATGTAGATACCATCTGAATGAATGAATCAGCTTTATTGTCACTTGTAGTCAAATGAGTAGAATGAAAAGTTTATAACTCTCCACGAACAGCACCACTTTTGGTACAAAAGTACCTAGGCATAGCTTCCTCAGTTACAAGATTAGTTGCAATGTAACAATGTTACCAACATATGAAACAATCCTCGGTATAGATTACCCAGATGCAATTCTTAGTTACAGAATAGAGAAATGAAGAAAACAAAGTGACTTTACAACTGTACACAGTGCAACCATAGATCAGAAAAGCAAGAAGCAAAGCTAAAGAGACCAACATCACATATCTTAGAACTTAGACTAGAAATGACAAGACAAATTCTTCAGAATTTCTGAAGAACGGTCTTGACCTGAAACGTCAGCTTTCCTGGTCCTCTGATGCTGCATGGCCTGCTGTGTTCCTCCAGCTCCACACTGTGTTATTTCTGACTCCAGCATCAGCAGTTCTTACTTTCTCCACATATGGGTGCTGGTTTACATTTGTGAAGAGGTTCAAAAAACAATTAGGTCCATCTTTCTGGAACCATGATTTGAACACAGTGTCGGAGAACTGTGAGGCGATCTGGAGTGCGATTGGATGTTTGTTTACATTGCAAGGCTTTTGACCTGTGAGTGAGCAAAAATAAATTAAGCATGAACAAGTGTTTTGGAACTCAGTTCAAACATTTTTGGGTTCAGATCAAAGGAGAGTTAACTGAAGTCAGACGCAAATATAATCTTCCCCGGAAAAGAAGGTTTAGCAGAGCAGTTAAGAGAATACATTGCCTGACTGTAAAGATTTCAGTCTGTGAAAACTTCCAGACCAGATGTATTTGGTTTTGGATGCTGCTGCTTATTTAAAACATGAGGAAGTGTAATCTCTCAATCGTGTGAATACTCAAGGAAAATACTTCACATCTCACAGGAAAATCAGTGAAAAGAAGCATTTAAGTTGAACCTGCAAGGGTCAATTTAGATTTTTGGGGGGCAGCATGGTGGCTCATGGTTAGCACTGCTACCTCACAGGACCAGGGGTCTGGGGTCGATTCCACCCTCAGGTGCCTGTTTGCGTGGAGCTTGCATGTTCTCCCCGTGTCTGCGTGGGTTTCCTCTGGGTACTCCAGTTTCCTCCCACAGTCCAAAGATGTACAAGCTAGGTGAATTGGTCATGCTAAATTGCCTGTCATGTTCGGTGGTTAGATGTTTGGGGAATGGATCTGGAGAGGGTACTTTGTGGGTCAGTGTGGACTTTTTGAACCAAAAGGCAGGCTTCCACACTGTGGGGCTACTCTGATTCTATACAGTTTGGAAAGTTTGTCAGGACATTGAGTAACTGCAAAGTGCTAGGTTTGGCAGGAGATGTAATAAAATTGTGCTTTATTGTCAAAACCAAATGTGCTTAAGTTTCATAAAAAGATAACAATGTTAAATTAAAAATAAAACTGTGAGCTATTAAGCCAGATTTATCCCTGGTATTTAACTCATCCAATCATAAAAGCAGTGAGGATCATAACAACACTGTGAAACATAATTTGTGAATTGACACAGTGCTGTTGTCAAACAGACAAACCAGGAGATGAGATAACAAGGTGTAGAACTGGGTGAACACAGCAGGCCAAGAAGCATCAGAGGAGCAGGAAGGCTGACGTTTTGGGCCTAGACCCGATCCAGCTCACCTTTCTGTTTTTTGCTTGCGGTGAGTGGGAAACTGTGATTAAACCAGGGCAGGGCCCAGGGAGGGAAACTGAAGTGATGTTCCAGGCAGTGTTTGTCCTCACCAGTTGGAAAGTCAACACCTGATTTATCACCTGATTGCACTGAGACTGAAAGCGAGCAACTTATTATGAAACTGTGCAGCATATTTAAATATCCCCTGCTTTACCTTCCAGAAATGTTGACCTTCCCAGTATGAATTGAGAACTTCAACTTACATTGAGGGATTGTACCGTATGTACCTATATTGTCCTGTTGTAAAGTGTGGCCATTTGGAGTCTATGAGACCCCATCTATCTACAATGATATATTACTCACCAGAGACCCCATCAAAGAAACCTGCAAACATAGCCAGAGAGGTTTCCCATCAATCTGAACTACGTAAGTCATTGCTCTGATATATCTTTCCATCAACTTTACCTAAATAGTCCAAAAATTTCAAAATGGTAATTATTGAAAGATGTTTATCCTCAAAGTTTTTCATATGTGCAGGGCTCTCGCAACAGAAGGGTTGAACTTCAGCGCAGATTGCTGTCAAGACTCCAGGCTTGTCTTTATATTTTGGAAAACAAGCTGCAATATTTGCATGGCACAAAGCTCTGGAGCACTTCTGATTATTCTCAAATTTTTCCAAAACTTTTATTCATTACACAACACAATTTTGAATCTGGGATGTTTATGAACAGCACCCTCTTTTCATGAATGGCTTACTTCGATGTGAAGTACACTCCCATTATAAGAGTCATAAAATCGCCTGGAGAATACACTTGAATCATGAATGGGACCGTCTTTAATTTCACTGGGTTGTGACCTGGGTAAGATTAAGGCATTTTCTGTATATTTGTAAATGGAATGGATCTTCAGTGGCTAATCTTGGTCACCTTGTAGTCATGCCTCTGTAATGGCAATGAAATCGGTGCTATTTACCTCAATTGTGCATTTAAGTAATTAATTTTTGTGAATACTACCAACACACAGTCACAGTGCCTTTCATTCTCTAATTTCTTAAGGAGAGTTTTGGGGTGAGTACTATTAAATTAAACTTTAAATACCTCAGTGGTAGCGATTAATTATACTTGTGTCATAAAACGGCCAATTCTGTAACATTTTTTCTGTTTGTACACATCATTTTAAGAACATCATTCCGAATTAAATTAAACAATTCACACAGTCACACAATAATTGCAGTGCAGAAGGAAGCCGGGTGGCCCATTGTACCTGTTTCCCATCCGTGGAAAAGCATTATGAAATTGTTCCTTTGAATAAACCGACTCTCAAAGTGATTGCTGGCAATGTTTATTATATTGATCGACATCAACAGTACATTCAGGTCATTGTCTGTACACAAGCTGGAGATATTACTATGGTTACATGTATCAAACACACGCTGACAGTGACCGTTATGTAAAACTATAGAAATACGCAGAAGCTGTCATTATTTAACTTGTTGAACTGCAGCAGGGAGTTAAAGCGATACTGTTGAAGGAGTCAGCATCAGCAGAAATGTTCCCATCGTTTTTTCAAGTGGAGTTCAATGAAGCTCTTGTTTAACACCTCCCTCCTCACACAATTGGATAAACTGCATAATTGGCAATTCCACAGTTATTCTGTTGATCCTTAGCCATTTTGATATAACCGCGGTCACCCCATGACCTTCCCCAGCTGAAAATAAGAAAAGAAAATGATGTGTTGAAATCAAACTTCTGTTATGGAGACAGGTTTGGAGAACTGAGTTTGTTTTACTCTGGGATTTGTTGAAATGATTGAGAGGGGTTAGATTCTGTTCAACACGTGAGTTATTTGAACCAGATAGCTGAATACAACGAGGGTACTGCAGTAAAGGTTATGAAATATGAAGTGAGATTCAGTGCTTGGAAGCACTTCCTTGTGACATCAGACTGAAAGTGCTGGTCTGCACGGTGAGTGTGGATTCAATCCAAACTTCAATGTGGGGCTCAGGGGAGACCCTATAAGTGAATGGTGATGGTGGATGTAGGTTTCCCAATCCTTGTTGACCCACATTTATAATTTGAGGAATAGTGGGGGCATGTGGAAAGATTGTCAAGAGGATTATCACCCTGTTTGATTGTGTCATGAACATTCCTTTTAATGTCAACAGGTAATGGGGCAGGACTTGAATGGTGAGATTCTGACTCAGAGGTAGTGAGCTGGGAGTGGGTGTTACTCAGTGAGCAGCACTTCCTTATTCAAACAATCTACCAACCAATCCAACGCTGAGGAAGCCCACCTCACCCAATCCTGTTACCATCCCCTCCAACCCTGATATCATCGGAGATAGCTCTGCTGTTAATCCCTCGCATCAAGATAATCAGTGTTTCATGTTGGTTAAACAGATACACAGGTTGCAGCACAGAGACAGGGAATTCGCTCTGTGTCATTGGCAAATGTCTGTCGGAGTCTCATCCCAGCTCCGTTCCTGTAACCCTGTCAATATCTCTTCTGTTCCTTCACCCTCGTGTGTGTATCCACCTTCCACTTCAATGTATCTGTATTATTCAGCTCACCCACTCCTTGCTGTAACAGTTTCTCCAATACCACCCTCCTCAAAGTAAGGAGGTTCCTCCTGAGGTTTTGATTGGATTTATTAATGACTATCTGAAAGGATCCCTAATTTTTAACATCTTGAGTGCTGCAGAATATTCACCCCATCAAGTCTGGTCCACTGTTTGATCATGGCTGAAATGTTTCTCAATCCATTCTCCCTCCTTATCCCTATAACCCTTGATCACCTTATGAATCAAGAACCTACCTACCTCCGTCATAAATATACTCAATGGCCTGGCCTTCACAGCTTCCGCAGCAAGGAATTCCACAGATTCACCACCCTCTTCCTGAAGAAATTCATCCTCATTTTGTTTCTAAAGCGTTGTCCCTTTACTCTGTGGCTCTGTTCCTGGCTTTTCGTCTCTCCTCCAAGAGGAAACACCTTTTCCATGTCCATTCTATCCAGACCTCACAGTATCCTGTAAGCTTCAGTGAGATCTCCTCTCATTCTTTTAAACTCTATCATTGTGCAGACCCAGACTCTTCAATCGTTTCTTATATGACAAGGACTTCACCCCTGGGATCATTCATGCAAACGTCATTTGAAACCCCTCCAACACTGGCACATCTTTTGTTAGATATGGGGCCCAAAACTCCTCACACTATTCTGAATGTGGCCTGACCAGAGCCTTGTACAGCTTCAGCACTATATCACTCCTCTTGTGTTCTAACCCTCTTTAACCGAATGCCAATATTGCATTGCCTTCGAGACACCAACTGAAGACAGAGGTTAACCTTCAGGGAATCTTGAACTAGGACTCAGTCCCGAGTCCCTTTGTGCTGCAGAATTCTGAAACCTTTGTTCATTTAGAAAATAGTCTGTGAACCTATTCTTCCAATCAAAGAGCGTATCACTAGACTGTTAATCCAGAGACCCGGATAACATTCTGGGGACGTGGGTTCAAATCCCACCACGGAAGATGGTGGAGTTTGAATTCAATAAATATCTGGAATTAAGAATCTAATGATGACTGTAAATCCATTGTCGATTCTCATAAAAACCCATCTGGTTCACGAATGCCCTTTAGGAAAGGAAATTGCCATCCTTACCTGGTCTGGCTTACATGTGACTCCAGACCCACAGCAATGTGGTTGACTCTTAGCTGCCCTCTGGGCAATTAGGGATGGGCAATAAATGCTAACCACCATAATGCCCTCATCCTGTGAATGAATAAAGTCAAAAAATGAAGTCCATACCTGTTTTTAACAAGCCAATAATTCATTCCCCTTTCTCTTCCAAATCCCACCAGCAGCACTGCATGGTTTAGACGCTGACTGCACCTGCGATCATAGTAAACGCCTGTAAGGAAACATTTATCTTTAGCCCATTTAGTCTGTAACGTGTTTAATTTTTATCCCTTTCCCACAGATATTTACTCTAAGTCATGTTTTCCTCTGCAACCTCTTCTGGTAAACACTCTTTCTGTCAGAACCTTGTTTCCTTTTCTTTTTGTCACATTTTGTCACATTATCAACTTTTCTCCCTCCATCTGCTATTCACAGCTCCTCGAAACACATCTTTTACTCCTTCAAATAACCCATGTCCAATCTCACTGCCCCTGCTCTGTCAACCCTTTTGTCACTTCATCTTCTTTCTTCTGCCCCCTCACAGACCTTTCCTTTTCTTCTATACACACCCTCCCTCCTTCCACTTGACAAAAACATGTCACATCTCGGGGAGGGTCTGGGAGTCAGGGGCAGGCACCAATCATGTTCTCTGTCAGTGTGGAATGTCAGTTGGATGCCATGTGAGTGAAAACATTCTCTTAACCAGACATACACACACACACACACACACACACACACACATTTTGAGGGATCACTACCCATTTTGCAGTTTGTTGCTGAGCAATCTTTCCTCTGTGTTATGTTGTGGGAGTGCTTAATAGATTTGCCGTGTTGGTTAAAGTTGGTGAAGCCGAGAGACAATGGTCCTGCACATGGAGAAGATCTGAGCAGGTAACTGCCCTCCTGTTGGCCACAATTTTGCAATTCCTCTTGAGCTGCCACATGAGAGGAGATTGAGAAAAGAAGAGAAACTGCTGGTGGTGAGGTGGGGTCGGCTGGATCGGTGGGGGCTCTCAGCAAGAGGGCGAGGGAATTCCAGGAGAATTTCTCCTCTTTCCACCTAACCCAGGAACAGTGAGTGTATCATCTTCTCTTCCTAAAGATGCTGCTCACAGAACTTTGCCATCTGTTGGACACCGCCCTGCATCCTCAGAGGAGGCCAGGGATAGCAATCAGTGACTGTGAAGCTGATTGTGGGGCTGATCTTTCCAGATTGGAGCAGACTTCATGCCCACTGCCAAATTGCAGGATTGAGCGAAAATCCCTACCAACTGAAATACTGGACCAAAATCGTGGACTTTTCAAAAACTTTTGAAAGTTAAAAGACAGCTGGGCTATGCTCTGGGAAAGATACACAGGCACCAGGTCAGGCAAGATTGAAGTGACCAAAGTGGTAGGAGGCTTGTCAGTTAAGGGCACAGACAGGCGTTTCTATGGCCACTTCCAAGATTCCAGGATGGCCCAGGACGTCGCTGAGCAGTTGCATGAAATTATTAAGGGGAAGGACGAGCAGCCAGTGTTTGTGGCGCACATTGGTACCAGGAACATCGGTAGAAAAAGGGAATGAGGTTCTGCAGAATAAGTACAGGGAGTTAGGAAAGGGGCTGAAGAGTAGGACCTCAAGGGTAGTAATCTCTGGGTTACTACCAGCACCATGTGCTAGTGAGGCAAGAATTGGAAAGACAGGGCAGATGAATGTATGGCTAAGGAGCTAGAGCAGGGGACAGGATTTCAGGTTCTTGGATCATTGGGACCTCTTCTGGGGCAGGGGAGACCGGTGCAAGAGGGAGGGGTTGCTCCTATATCCTCACAGGGCAGTTTGCTAGTGCTACTCAGGACAGTTTAAACTCGAGTGCCAACGGGCCGGGGAGAAGAGCAGCAGGTCAGCAAGTGGGGGGATTGAGGGAAAGGTAGATGTTAAGATCAGTATATCAGAAAGAAAAGACAGGTAGAGGTGCGTAAATGAACACGATGGTATCAACGGGCTGAACCGTGTTTATTTCAGTTCAAAGAGTACAATAGGGAAGGCAGATGAGCTTAGAGCCTGATTCAGTACATTGGACTATGACGTTGTGGCCATCACAGAAACTTGATTGAAAGAGGGACAGGATTGGCTGCTCAGTGTCTGCAGTTTTGTTGTTTTGGATGAGATAGGAAGGTAAAGGAGGTAGAAGAGTCGCATTACGAATCAGGGAGAATGTTTCATCAGCGCTCAGAAAGGACATGCTGGAGGACTTATCCACTGAGGCAATATGAGTAGATCTCAAAAACAAGATGAATGCAATCACTCTGATAAGATTATGCTATAGGGCCCTCCAACAGCCACTGGGACATTGAGAAATAAGGATGTAAGCAGATTATGGAAAGATGCCATAGCAACAGGGCTGTCCCACTGGGTGAGTAATGTCCCAATATTGATTGGGTCTCCCTGAGAGCAAGGGGCTTGGTTGGAGCAGAAGTTGTTAAGTACATCCCAGAGGGTTCCTTGAGATGGTATGTGGATAGTCCAACTCGAGAAGGGGTCAAACTGGACCTTGTTTTGGTTAATGAGCCTGGTCAACCGACTGGCCTTTCAGTGGGAGAACTTTTTGGAAACAGTGATTACAATTCCTTCAGTTTTATGAAAGCCATGAGCAAGGATAAGTAAGGACTTTGCGGGAAGGTACTTAATTGGGAAGAGGGCACATTATGTCACCATTGGGCAGGTGCTAGGAAGTGTTAATTGGGTGGAGCTGTTATCCAGCAAGTCCACATTTGACATGTGGAAACTATTTAAAGACCTGTTGGGGACAGTTCAGGACCAGCATATTCCAGTAAGGAAGGGAGTTCAAGGATGGCAAGGTAAGGGGCCCTTTGATAACAAGTGAGGTTGTGAATTTACTTGGGCCCATGAGGAACACAGGGAAAGCAGGAAAGTACTCAAGCAAGGAATTGGTGAACAAGAATGGGCCATGAAATGACTTTGGCAAGTAGAATTAAAGAGAATCCCAAGGCATTGTATAGATACATTAAAAACAAGAGGATAACAAGGGAGGAGCTAGAAGCACTCAATGATAAAGGAGAGGACTTGTGCTTGGAGGCAGAGAATGTGGATGAAATCCTAAATGTGTACTTTGGATTGGCATTCACCCAGGAGAAGGATATCGAGGATAATAAGGATGCTGTGGAGCATGCGAAAATGCTGGCTCATTTTGAGATCAAGAAAGAAGTTATGCTGGGTCTCATGGAGAGCACCAAAGTGGATTAATTCCCAGAGACCAATGATTTCTACCCCAGGTTATTGAGAGAGACAAGACAGGAGATCGCAGGGGCCTTGACCAAGATCTTTGTCTCCTCGCTAATCCCTGGGAGAGGTCCCAGAAGTAGCTCATGTTCCTCTGTTCAAGAAGAAAAATAGAAATAATTCAGGAAATTCCAGGCTGGTGAGTCTCACATTGGTGGTTGGGAAGCTATTGGAGTGAATCCTCAGGGATAGGATTTATGCCCATTTGGTAAAGCATAACCTAATTAGGGACAGTCAGCATAGCTTTCTGTGGGGCAGGTCATGTCTCAGGAACTTGATTGAATTTTTCAAGGAGGTGACGAAGGTGATCAATGATGGTAGATTTACATGGGTTTTAGTAAGGCTTTTGATAAAGATCCTCATGGTAGGTTCTTCCAGAAGATTAAAGTGCATGGGATTCACAGTGATTTGGGTTCAGAATTGACTTGACCATAGAAGTGATGGAAGCATGGTTTTCACACTGGAAGTCCATGACTATGGTGTTCTACAGGGATGTATACTGGGACCTCTGCTGTTTATGATGTAGAGAAATGACTTGAATAACAATGCAGATGGGTGGGTTAGTACGTTTTCAGGCATTACAAAGATCAGTGGAGTTGTGAATAGTGTAGAAAGTTGTCAATGGATTCAGCGAGATATAGATCAGTTTCTGATACTGGTTGAGAAATGGCAGATGGAGTTCAATCCGGGTAAGAGTGAGGTGCTACATTTTGGGAGACCAAATGTTAAGGAAAGGTGTACAGTTAGTGGCAGGACTCTGAACAGTACTGATGTGGAGAAGGATCTTGGAGTTTCACTCCATTGCTCCCTAAAGTACACAAGTAGATAGGGTGATAAAGAAGGCATAAGGCATGCTGAGCTTCATTGGTCGGAGGATTGAGTGCAGGAATCATGGTGACGTGTCACTGTTTTATGAGACTTTGGTTAGGTCTCATTTCGAGCACTGCATTCAGTTCTGGTCGCCACATTATAGGAAGGATGTGGAGACTTTGGAAAGGGTACAGAAGAGGTTTACCAGGATGCTGCCCGGATTAGAGGGTATGAGTTATAAGGAGAGACTAGAAAATCTCCTATTGTTTTCTCTGGGGCGTCAGGGGCTGAGGGGAGATCTGATAGAAGTTTATAAAATGACGAGATACATGGAGAGGATTGACAGTCAGAATCCTCTTCCCAGAGTTGGAACGTCTAATACTCGGCAGGATGCATTTCAGGTTAGAAGAGGAAAATGCAAAGGATACATGACGGGCAAGTCTTCTTACACAGAGAGGTAGGAGTGTGGAACACACTGCCAGGGTGGCGTTGGAGGCAGATACGAGAGGGGCATTTGCGGGATTTTTAGATAAGCACATGAATATGCAAGGAATGGAGGGACATGGACCAAAGGCAGGCAGAAAGGATTAGTTTCGTTTGGCGTCATGTTTGGCTCAACATCGTGGACAGCCCAGTTCTATGTTCTACAGAGGCAGCTGCATGGAGCCATTGTTCAGCCCGAAAATCCAATTCACACCTCGACTCTAAAAGAACAATCAGGCAGACCTAACGCCACCCAGCACAGACTGAATGGGGCTTCTGCAGATACCAGACTTTCAACTGAAATCAATATCCATTCACAGAGATAGTGGGCTTCAACATTAATCAAAATACACTCGCACAAACTCTTAACTATCAGGAAGCCAGCTACCTGAAAGGGAACATCAGTAACACAAAGCAAGCACAGATTTAACACGAAGATAAGAGGCATGTAATTAGTGTAATTGCAAGCCCCAATCTCACCTGAAAATAGCGACCACCCTGAAAGCTATCTGCACCGCTATCTCCAGAAAAGGAATCCTGGCAGGAATTCCGAAACCTACTGACACAGGTCTGTTCTGTACCAGGCAAACCAACAGCAACCGACAACCTCCAAAAACCACCGACTGGACTGACACCGCAAGGCCACAGGCACATCTGAGGTGAAAACCAGATTGCAAAAACTACCACAAAGTAAGAAAAGCCAAGTACGTACCTGATAAATCCTAAAGCACATTGTACTGCATCAGTGGACTCAAGCCAGACTGAAGGCCTACACCATCTAAAGTCTTCATTGAGGCACTGGGTACGGCAAGCGGGAATGGCCAGCAATACTTCCAAATCATGTTTTTCCCCAGCGGTGAGTTGAAACTCCTGAGAGCCCAAAGTTTCCAACCTAGCTAGCAGGGAGGGGGAGATGGGTTGTCACAGTGCAGGGAACCCCAATGGTGGGAGACCTGATTAAAGTGTCTGTAAGTAAAATTGTTTTTTTAGCTTCGAATAGTGTTTCACCTGTGTTTAATTTGATCATGTATTTAGCTATTGTCTTCTGTATAATTGTTTTAGTTGCACTGTTTTTATTACATTTGCCTTTTTCTTGTGTTGTACTTATCTTTTTGTATTTAACAAATGCAGAGATTGTTTTGCCCTGAAATACCCATCTACTGCCTTCTTCATTTCACATTCCCAAAATAATTCCAGTGTCAGAAAATCTGCAAATTACCGATCACAAGCCAGAAGCCGACAGAATCAGGGAGGTGAGATACGTTGTTTGTACCAGGAAAGAACATGAGCACAGAGTGCTGTCTTCTGGCTTCAATATCAGGATACTTTTAAAAGAGAAGCTCTTGGTCTCATTACCACATCAAAGCACATCACCTGCGGGTCTGAAGGCCTCATTCTCCAACTTATCTCAGTTCAGTTGAAGCATGACATGCTATAAGAAAGACAATCCATTGGTTCTCTCATTCTGTTCCCATTTTAACTCCATGGAGTCTGACGGCGCCAGACAACATGTAGCACGGGGTAGAGGTAAACATGAACAAGGGGAATGTGTATGGTCACTTCCATGGTAAACATTGAAAAGCATTCATAAAATAATTGTGTAGAAGTGTGCATGGATGTGTGATTTTCAATATTTATAAAGAATAGTTGATAATCCAATTGAACCACAGCTTCTGTTTCTTACCTCATCTATAAAGATGGAAGGACCTTCGCCCTGCGTGAATTGCGACAGCTATTGGTCCCACCCTTTTCGCTGCTCTTGCTAAATCTCTTTCTCTTCTTTGAACACGTCTGTATCCTCTGATTCTGGCAGCAACATATGTTTTTCCGAAATCTGCATCTTCCTCACTAAGTGTTCAAGAAAATGTTAAAATGAAACTCATTTTGATCATGTGATATGCATTAAAGCACCAGTGTTATCTTTTCAGGATCTTTAACAGCCTCTTGGATCTTGGAAACTATGGACCATTTTGATCATCAAAGGCACGACCATCATTTTCACGTTTAAATGAAAATGGGACCTTACAAATGTGGTGAATTTTGCAGAATATGCCTTTTGTCTGTTAGTGTGAAGATTTTGGACAATGAGGCCCTCAGTTACCTTTTCATCAATGCTGCAATGGGTGCAGTTTCAGAAACATCGGCAGGGGCAGGTGGGATTTAATTCCCCCTCCTACAGTGAGTTTACTGCTCATGCAGATTGGAAACCATCATCAGAAGAAATATTGTGCAGACTTGCTTGTGTTTTATAGAGTCAAAGAGATGTACAGAATGGAAACAGACCCTTCGGCCCAACTCATTCATGCCAAACAGATATCCTAAATTAATCTCGTCCTATTTGCCAGCATTTGGTCCATGTCCTTCTGAATACTTCCTGTTCATATTCCCATCCACATGCCTTTTAAATGTTGTAATTGTACCAGCCTCCACCACTTCCTCTGGCAGTTCATTCAATATATGCACCACTCTCTGTGTGAAAAAGTTGCCCCTTAGGTCTCTTCTAAATCTTTCCCCTCTCACCTTAAACCCAAGCCTGCTCGTTTTAGGCTGCCTACCCTTGGGTAAAAAAAAACTTTGACTAATCACTCTATCCATGCCCCTTGTGATTTTATAAACCTCTATAAGGTCACCCCTCAGCTTCCGATGCTTCAGGGAAAATAACCCCAGCCTATTCATCTTCACCCAATCTCTTAAAGCCTCCAACCCTGGCATCACCCTTGTAAAGCCTTTCAGAGCCCTTTCAAGTTTCATGACATATTTTCTATAGCTGGGGGGGGCGCAGTATTTTGAAAGTGGCCTAAACAATGTCTTGTACAGCTGCAACATGACCTCCCAACAACGGTATTGAATGCATTGACCAATCAAGGCAAGAGTACCAAATGTCTCTTCTTCAATATCCTATCTGCAACTCCACGTTCAAGGAGCTATGAAACTGCACTCCAAGGTCTCTTTGTTTGGCAACACGCCTCAACATTACGTTCATACATTCTGTTCTGATTTGTCTTGACAATATACGGCACCTCACATTTATCTAAATTAAACTCCATCTGTCTTGGCCCATCAGCCTATCTGATCAAGGTCCTGTTTTCCTCGAGATAACGGTTTTGGTTGACCACTACGCTCCAATTTTGGTGTCATTTACAAATGTACTATGTCACATCCAACTAATTTGTATAAATGATGAGAAGCAACGGACCCAGCACCAGTCCTTGTGGCACACTGCTGGTCACAGGCCTCCAGTCCGAAAAGCAACATTTCCCCATCACTCTCTGTTTCTACCTCAGAACTAATTATGCATCCAAATGGTTAGTTCTCCCTGTATTCCATGTGATCGAATCGTGTTAACCAATTTACCAGGCAGAACCTTGTCAAACTCCTCACTGAAGTCTATGTTGACCACGTCCACCTCTCTGCCTTCATCTAGATTCTTCATCACTTTGTCAAAAGCCTCAATCAAGTCAGTCAGACATGATTTCCCATGCACAAAGCCATGTTGGCTATCCCTGATCAGTCCTTGCCTTTACAAATACACATAAATCCTGACCCTCAGAGTCCCCTCCAACCAGTTGTCCATCACTGATGACAGGCTCGCCAGTCCATAGTTCCCTGATCTTTCCTTGCCACCTTTCTTCAATAATGAAACCACATTAGACCACCTCCAGTCTTCTGACACATCATCCATGGCAATGATGATGCAAATATCTCAGCAAGGGGCCCAACAACCACTCGTCCAGTGTCCCACCAACTTCTATGGCATGGTGGCTCAGCACTGCTGCACAACAGCACAAGGGACCTGGGTTCACTTCCAGTTTTGAGAGACTCTGTGCGGAGTTTGCACATTTTCCCCATGTCTGCATGGGTTTCCTCTGGATGGTCTGGTTTCCTCCCACAGTCCAAAGATGTGCCATTTAGGAGGATTGGCCATGCTAAATTGTCTGTATTATCCAGAGATATGTAGGCTTGGGAATTAACCATGGGAAATGCTGGGTTACAGGTTAGGGGGCTGAACCCGGGTGGGATGCTCTTTGGAGAGTTGGTGTGGACATGCTGGGCTGAATGGCTTGTTTCCATATGGTAGGGATTCAATGGCATTTCGGGTACACCAGATCAGGTCCAAGGCATTTATCCACCTTTATGCAACCTAAGACAGCCAGTACATCCTTCTTTCAAATATGGACACTTTTCAAGATATCACCACTTACACTCCCAAGTTCTCCAGTTTCCATAACCTGCTCCGCAGTAAAAACTGATGCAAAAACACTTGTTTAGTATCTCCCCCATTTCCTGCAATTCCACACATTGGCCTCCTTGCTGAGCTTTAAGGAGCCCTATTCTCTCCCTAGTTACTCTTTTGTCCTTAATGTATTTGTAGAATCCCTTTGGATTCTCCTCAACCCTATTTGCCAATGACATCACTTGTCCCTTTTTGCCCTCCTGATTTCCCTCTTGAGGAGACTCCTATCGCCATTCTCCTCTTCTTGGGATTCTCTCGACCTCTGCTGTCCATACCTGATGGATGCTTCCTTCTTTTTCTTGACCAGAACCTCAATTTCTTTAGTCTTCCAGCATTCCTTATGCATACTGGTACCGTTCACCCTAACAGGAACATATTGCCTCTGGGCTAACACAGTGTGGAGCTGGAGGAACACAGTAGGCCAGACAGCATCAGGGGAGCAGGAAAGCTGATGTTTCGGGTTGGGGCCCTTCTTCTTTCTGAAGAAGGGTCCGGAAATGAAACAATAGCTTTCCTGCTCCTCTGATGCTGCCTGACCAGCTGTGGTCCTCCAGCTTCGCACTATGCTATCTTTGACTCCAGCATCAGCAGTTCTTACTATTACATGCTGTCTCTGAGCTCTTGTTATCTCATTTTTGAATGCTTCCCATTTTTCAACTCTCTCTTTACCTGCGAATATCCAATCAATTTCTCATAGTTCTTGTTGAATGCCATCAAAATCGGACTTCCACTAATTTCGAATTTTAACTTTTAGACCAGGTCTATCCTGTTCCATCACCATTTCAAAATGAGTAGAATTTTGATCACTGGCCCCAAGTGCTCCTCCACTGATCACTCAGTAACTTGCCCTGCCTTATTTCCCAAGAGAAGGTCAAGTTTTGCTCCTTCTCCAGCAGGTACATGCACATACTGAATAAGACAGTTTTCTGATACATGCTGAACAAAATCCTCTCCATCTAAGTGCTCAACACCAGGGCAGTCCCAGTCAATGTTTGGAAAGTTAAAATCCCCTCCCATTACCACCCTATTATTCTCCTGGATAACTAAAATCTCCTTGCAAATTTACTTCTTAATTTCCACTAACTATGGGAAGGGTTGTGGGGGTTCAATAGTACAATTCCAATAATGTGATCATCCCTTTCATATTTCCCAGTTCCTCCCAAATAACTCTACTGGATGCACTCCCCAGAATATCCTCCCTAACTGCAGCAGGAATGTTATCCCTAATCAACAATGTCATTTTCCCTCCTTCCTTGGTTCTATTTCCGTTCTTCCTTTTGTACCTGGAACATTCAGCTGCCAGCCCTGTCCATCCCTGAGCTACACCTCTCTCGTAGCTATGGTATCCCCGTCCCATGTTCTCAACCATGCCCTGACTTCATCTGCCTTACCTGTCAGGCCTCTTGCATTGACATAAATGCAGATTAATTTATCAGCCCTACCTCATTTTCTGCTTTGCTCCTGCCTGCCTTGATTGTTTGACTTGGTCCTTTTCACAACTGCAGTAGCCTCAGACTGATCTCAATCTGTTTCCTCACTATCTCTCTGGGTTACCACCCTCGCTCCACCCCGCCTTACTAGTTTAAATCCTCGCATATAGGTCCAGCAATTCTCCCTGCCAGTATATTAGTTCCCTTCCAAGCCACGTGCAAACCATCCTTCTTAAACAGGCCACTTCGAACCCAGAAGTAATTTCAATAATCCAACAATATAAATCCTTCTCCCCTGCACCACTTTCTTAGCCATGCATTCAACTGCTCTATCACCCTAGTCCTACTCTCACTAGCAATTGGCACCAGGACTTATCTCGATATTACTGTCCTTGAAAATCTGCTTTTTAAATTCCTGTCTAATTTCCTATATTCTATCTTCAAGACCTCAACCTTTTCTGTTCCTATGTCATTGGCTCCAATGTGTACAATGACCTCCTGCTGGCCCCTCTCCCCTTTGACAATATTCTGTACTCTTTCGGAGACATCCTTGCTCCTGGCACCAGGGATGCAACACAACATTCTGATGCCTCGTTGTTGGCCGCAGAAATGTCTGTGTGCGCCTCTGAGGAGAGAGTTCTCTGTCGTAATCAATTGCTTGAAACCTGATGCACCTGTTGTTACATTAGAGTGGCACCAGAAACCTGTCTGCCAATGCTGCATTCACCTGAAAGTCCATCTCCCCTGAACAACTTGTTTGAGATGGAGATAGCCACAGGAGACTCCTGCATTACCCTCCTCCCTCTCCTACATTTCCTCTGGGCAACCCATCTACCTACGCAATGTGACATTTCACGTTTTTCCTGAACCTGCCAACTTACACAGCCCTGGCTCCTCATGCTACCTCAAAGGAAAATCGAACAGTGTTGAAACAATCCCAATAAAAGCCAAAAGAACTACGGATGCTGTAAATCAGAAACAAAAACAGAAGTTGCTGGAAATGCTTAGCAGGTCAGGCAGCATCTGTGAAGAGAATTCAGAGTTAACGTTTGAGGTCTGGTGACCCTTCCTCAGAACTCAGAAACCACAACTCTGCTGGATGAAACACACACATTGGTGCCATTTACAAAGAGCTTCAACATGAGAGTCTGGAGCCGCTGGTGGAAGATTTGAAAGATGCACTGGAGAGCGAGCTGAATCTGTGTGACATTGAGACAAGTAGCTGGGCGTTACTTGCAAGAGGCTGATCACAATGACATCCAGTACGGAGGGACATCTGTGACGTGGAGGGACCAATAATAGAAAAAAACAGTGGCTGCTGGAGAAACAACATCAGCACAAAAGGCAGTTCACACAAATATTCACTTCAGAACAGATTCAAAGTAAGTTATGTCTTAATTACACCCCATATTCAAAATGTCGAAGCAGCAATTTGCAGCTTAAATGCCATTCCAAAAGTATTTACACCGCTCTTGCGAAGCAACTAGATTTGCACTTAGAGTGGTCTAGAAAATAGTTTGCAAGTCAATTCTGAATAAATATCCTAAACTTAAATTATTTCTTTTTTTGTGTAAAGTTGCAACTTATATTTGAATGAATAAACAGCTTGTCGGGGCACGTGAGAGATGCAGACAGACTAAAGTAATTTCCTGTAATTCGAACACTTCAGTCCTGTCCATCATGGTGTTTCTGCAGTAACTGTTGTACTGGGTGGTGTGCATTCCCCAGATCAAGTACAGAACATGCTGAATGATCTGATGATTTAGCTGACTGTCACATCAACATCCTGGCTCACAAAATGGTGAGCAGCAATACACAGGAATGCAAATACCCATAACTCTTCATTCACATTGCCTGAGAGCAAGAGGTGTTGAATGGGGATTTCGGAGATCATTACAAGGCTCCACTGTGTAACACCATGAATGCTGTAAGCATTTTGTAGCTGGTGAATTTAAAACACACTGAAAAGTGAGTTACCCGTGCTCTGTATATGTAGGTTGCAGCTGAGTTGATGCCTTTATTTCGCATCACATAGTGAAAGGCACTTGTCATCCATCCACCACGACATCCATGGCTTCGCCAATCACAATCAACCAGGTTTTGTTCACTTAGAGAGATCAATTTTTTTTGTTTCTTTGCCCACTGTCCTTCGATGGCCCCAGCTGCACTGAAAGCCCAGCCTGAACCACATCGTCTCTGGCAATGACAGAAATACAATCACATTAAATTATTCTGATGTAAAAATAAAATCCTTTTTCCATCTCCTTTCAGGTGGAGTACAGCCTCACACTGATATTATGAGTCTGTTTGATGAATTTTCACAGAATCACACGGGGTCAGTGAGTGTCTGTGTACCAGGATTCGGAGGGCACTGCCTGAACCCTTGGCGTTTGGAGAACATTGACTGCAGAATTTTTTTCAAGAGAGATGAAGGATGGAGTCAGGCACACGGTGATAAACCACTGCCTGTGATCCAGTGTGAAATACAATTCTGATTTAGTGTCTCTGTGGGCCGTAGGAATAATTTGTGAAATTTGACAATCTCAACCTCCTCCTTAATAAGCCTTAAACCAAGGGGAAAGAAATGGACAAACATTGACATCAAACAAGCAATGTGACTCTAAGAAATGAGAATGCTGCTGTGGAAGATGGAAATGATGGACTGTTGCAGGGGTCAATATTCGTCTGAGAGGGAAGTTAAACCACATTGTTGGTGAGGAATAAAGGGGGCCATTACACAGCCAGTTGTGTGCAGTCAATGGCACCCAGCAATGGTGCATTCTGGGTAAATAGGATCTAAAGCGGAAGCGCAGCCCTCTTTCTCGGCACCGACAGGCACACCACAGGTCGACATTGTTCATAGCTTAATTTTGACAATTCACAATCACAAGGAGGATTCCTGCTGATTGTTACCTGGTTTTTCACGGGAGTAACCAGACCCTTTCTACGCCAGTCAACCGTTGCACCCCGCAATTCCTCATCATTCTCTTCAAAGTCTTCATCATCATCTTCAGTATCATCTTCTTCATCAACTTCCTCTTCAGTCGAGTTATCAACTTCAACTTGGAGGAATCCATTCATGAGTTCATTAAACTCTTCATTGGTCTAGAAAGTCAAATACAAGAAGTCTCGCGAATGAAAACAGTACCTATGAATAGACAACGTGCAGGAGGAGGGTTGATAACCTCACAGAGCTGAAAGGCACCATTTTGTACTCAGATCTGACATTTCGCTTTTCAATTTATTTCACTCCCACAGTGCAATTTGTTTTTCATGAATTTTTCACTGAGTTTTCTCAGAACTCTGAACTACCATTAATCCAAATGATGGCTTTTTGTCTTTACTGTGTGAGGTGAGGGTCAGGGAGAGACTCATGAGGCTGGTGTATTGACTACTGTCAGCAATATCCCATCATTTAAAAATTGTCTCTTGGTTAGGTGTAGGTGAACCTGTCCCATGCTTAATATTTGGAAATTACTGCAGATATATGGGCAATGGCCCAGGCCATGGAATTGGCTGTTTGACAAGCGCAAACAGGATGAAAATGGATGTAAATTGGAAGGCAGAGTCACTTTTGTGAAACATACATTTGCAAAGAAGCTGAGATTCTTTGTTAAAAATCACAAACCATATCACATCTCATTCAGTGAAGTAATTTCACATTCTGTTTGAGGGTCAGAAATGTGGGATAAAGTAAAGTCACATACAAAGGTATGAAATCAGAGTTGGCAAAGGTTATTTCGAAATTGGTTTGAAATGTAAAGCATAGAGAAGCAATGCAAGATTCTATAAGTCTAAAGCAGTCTCTGCTGACACTGTTTGCAACTGCGATGCTCAGAAATGCAGAAATGTACTTGGCCAGTATTTTTGCCCATGCCAAATTTGTACATGTGAGGTCAGGACACATGCAACATGTAGAATTCCAGTGGCATCACCTGAGAAACAACAGGACACATTCAGAAGTGTGCAATCGGAAACAAAATTAAGGAGGGAAAGAGGAAACAGGAGAGCGGGAATAGTGAGAAAGAGGGGGTGGCTGGAGTGGAAGGGAGTATGCAAAAGGGAAGGTGTGGAGAATGAAGAATGGGGCAAAGTGGGCAGACAGGGCAAGCAAGGAGTGAGAGAATGAGGGAGAATGTGGAACAAGGGACAGGGGAAGATTGTGAAACAGACAGGCAGGGAGGGGGGAATTGAGCAGGAGTGGGGAGGGATTGGGGTGTTATTAGGAGAAGGAGTGTGGCAAAAAGTGAAGGTTGGGGAGGGAGTGTAGGGTGGGGTAGAGCAAGTGGGAAGAGGTTGAGGGGAGGAAAGGAGTGGGGCAGAGAGTGCAGGAGGGAGGGACTGTGTGGGGGAGTTCAGGAAAGTGGGCAGTGTGGAGTGGAGGGGGAAGTAAGCAAGTGTGGTAGAGGGACTAGGGTGGAAGTTGGGGAAGGAGTGTGGGAAGGAGCGAACGGTGAGAGTGTAGGGGAAGCAGCAAGGAAGGAGTGAGGGTGAGAGAATGAGAAGAGAGAGGGAGTGAGGGAGTGCGGGCTGCACATGGGGGAGAAAGTGAGTGGGAATGGTGTGGGGGAGGGATTGAACAGGGAAAGTGTGGGGGAGGGAAGGAAGGATTGGGGGTGTGATAGGGGCGTATCATATCAGTGAGGGGAGGGATAAGGAAATGATGGAAGTAATAGCGGAGAGTGGGATTGTGTGAATGAATGAGGGATCAAGTGGTGGAGTGATGGGGCATTGAATGAAGGGAGTGGGGAGAGGATGAGGGATGACATGGAAGAGCGAGCACAATGTTGGGAGATTTGCGTAGAGAAGGCAGAGAATGGACAATGATATGGATGGAGTAGACCACCACCTCCCTCTCCCCTTCCCCATCACAGGACCCTCTCCCCTTCCCCTTCGCTATCACAGTCCCCTCTCCTCTACTCCCTCACAGACCCCTCTTTCTCTTCCCCCTCGCTGCCCCCTCCCCTTCCCCTCACAGACCCCTCTCTCTTTCCCCTCATAGCATTCCCCCTTTCTATCCCTTCACAGACACCTCCCCTTACCCCTTGTAGTGTCATTTCTCTCTTCCTTTCACAACTCCCTCTCTCTTCCTGATCATTGCTCTTTTTGCCCCAGCACAGCCCCTTTCTCTCTCTCTCTCTCTCTCTCTCTCTCTGTCTCTCTCCTAACACAGCTCCCTGCTCTCTGATTACCATTTGTCTCTTGCAGACAGCCCTGCCAAGCCTCAGGCCTCGCTCCCATGTGTTATTTATTTATCATGTTGATTTGATTGCAGCTAATTCACAAATTGACAACAAACCCTTGTTCTGGCCACATGTGTGGTTCTGGTAAACATGTAGGTGTGAATTTTGAAGAAATGTGCAGAGTGTATGTGTGTGGTGTCAATAGACAAGGCTTAACTCTACATACAGAACTACTCCATTGAGAAAGAAAGTGTGCGTGAGAAAGAGAGAGAGAGAGACATGGAGGCTGGAGTCACTGAATATATTCGAGTTGGAGAGAGATGGATTTTTGATTTACAGTGAAGTTCCGGGTAATGGAAGCGTGGAGTGGGGAAGAAGGAATCAGGAAAATGGAGTAAGATCACAATCCAGTCAGTCGTTGAATATACTGAATGGTAGAGTCAGCTTGAGGGACTAAGTGGCCAACTCCTGCTCCTGCTTCTTGTTATAACCTTACACCAGTTTCACAATTTCACAATGACTGGCATTGAACAGATCTCAGATGAAATGTCTTGTACACACCAGATCTCCAAACTGGTTCATTCCCACAGTAAATGTGTGTTTCCCCATCGAATGCTCCAGGTTGTGTTGTTTGATGTATCTCATATTGTCTTCCCAGACCATTCTCCTGTAGATCTCTTCATCCTGAATAAAGACATTAAGCCAATCAGGCTGCAGCATCTTTCATTCATAAATTTATACAGTAGCTTCAATAGCCCCTTTGAGAAACCCGAAATAACATTTTGCAATTGTGTTTCAATCCTCCCGATCAGATCTGAAAAGTAGCAGTCAGTCACTTCCTCTCCTCTCCTCTCCCCACTCATTCAGACAGCAAAACCCATTTGATCTTGTATCACTGTCTTAGTGACATTGCAATTGGAGGAATAAACAGATGGATCTGAGGGTCCGGTTTAATGCCCCCTCAGTGATGGGTTTGAAGGTGGGTGGCAAATGATCCAGCCGGTGGCCTGTCCTTATACCTCAACCCAGGCACAGTTACTCCAGCTGTGATGCTGACATTGCATGGTCCCTGCAGCAGTAGGGTGACTGGAGCCAATTCCAATTAATATCCAATTTGGAATCTCATCACCTTGGTGCAGGAGAGGCCCACTCCAACCTGCCAATCCAGAAGACTGATGGTGGGCAGAAAGTTATCTCTAATTAACAGGCCCCCTTAGACTGATTGGAGGTCTCTCTCAATGGGTCACCCTCCAAGTTGTCCTCCTGGCACAGCCTCCTAAACGTTAACCCCATCTTCCTCACCCTGAACGTTTCCCAAGTTCCATTGCATCACAGCTCAGGCCTCAACTCCCGATTGCAGTACCAGCCGTGACCATCACTCCCTCTGGCACCCCCAGTGCAATGAGAGACACCAATCCCTGTTTGTCTGATAGTTCTCTTAGTTTGAACTTCCAGTTCTAGTGGGGCAAAAAGCTCACCTCCGGTCTATGATGGCCACTTTCACAATAACTGGCATCTAATAGATCCCAGATGAATCAACTTGTACACGCGAGATCTCCAGAAAAAAAATCATTTTGATTTTTTTCAGAACATGAAGCTGAAAGCTATTGTTATCCTGGGTGTCATCACTATCTACAGCTTTTGAGCAAGGGATGTGGCCAGGTGGGAAATACAGTGGCCCTTATCAATCAGTCCAACATCTCTGTTCTTGGACAAATAATCTGGAGACAGAGTTGGATAATAGAGGAAAAATGTCACTCATAAGTTTTACATTTTAGATACTTTACTCCACTATTTTAATCATAATTTTGGACGTGTTCTGATTGGTGCAAACATTGACATTGTCGACATATTCATTAGAATAAGTTTGAATGTTCTTGAGGTGTAATTGTGGTTTCCATGGTAACTCAAGTGGATCCGAGTAAACTGAGACACCACAAGTCCATGCTCTTTGATTGTGAGTTTCATCAGTCCTTTACTGAAGTTAGAGACTGGGAGGATGCCCATAGGAATTTCAGGATCGATATGTTTCTAATTTCATTTCACTTATCTGTTCCAGCCAAAAGAGAATGGTCCTCTCCCACTTTATCTCCAACTAAGAAATTTCAATAACTTAGACTACAGAATCACTTCCTCTTCTGAGCGAACTGAACTTTTGGAATAGATTTTGTACCAGAGCAAATTCTCCTTTTACCTCAGTGTACTGCTTCTCATACTCTAATTTCCAATTCCTCCAGTCTTCAGCCAGTGTCGAATTAAAGATGTGGCCTGAGGCTCCAGCCAGAATAGACATCACCACACAGCCCAGACACACAGAGAGCTTCATGATGGGCAACCTAATGGATCAAAACCAATGGGCTTAGACAGGGAATGGACAATGCTCCAATTTCTTCCGAGTTAATTTTGCTAAATTATTTGGTTAAAAGGACAATGTACATATTATCCTCCTCAATCAAATGCTGTCATCTTTTGCATTTTTATCTTGCTTAAGTAGATAAAATACCTCATTGCCATAATCTCTGAATTAAAATCTTCATGCCATTAAATCTATCGAATTAATTTTGTTCAAAATGTTTTGTTAAGTATTGGAAAGAGCAAGTGTGGACAGAATATGAATTGTCCCCTTGTAATAGGCATTCCTCAGCTAACAGCCAATTGTCTGCATCAGTCCGTCAATAGCTCAGGTAGCAGCGTGATGACAGTGTTACTGGGTTGATATTTCAAGTGAACAATGTTCCATGAGACAATATGGGTGGAGAATTAACAATTAGAAACAAGGATATGGTTAGAACATTGAACGGGTATTTCGTGTCTAACACTGCAAAAACTGGAAAAACATCTTACTCATATTTGAAAGTCAAAAGATGAAAGGCAAGAAGGAACACAAAGCTTGTGACAGGTATAGGGGGAGCTATTTGAATTAAATGCCGGAAGCCCTTTGGACCTGATGGGCAACATCCTATGGTCAGAAAAGAAGTGTCCGTGGAGATAGTAAACACATTCTATTGGTTCAGAGAAGATCCAGGCAGTTTGGGAAGACAGATTTAAGACCCCTGTTCAAGAGAGGAGGGATGTAGAAAACAGGAAACTATAAGATTGTTAGTCTAATATCTGCGACGGAAAACCAGTAATAAATGATGTAAAAGCAAAATACTATTAATTTTGAAAATCTGA
The DNA here is from genome assembly GCF_030684315.1 of Stegostoma tigrinum. Taxonomy (NCBI): domain Eukaryota; kingdom Metazoa; phylum Chordata; class Chondrichthyes; order Orectolobiformes; family Stegostomatidae; genus Stegostoma; species Stegostoma tigrinum. Next base: position 38,647,230 of record NC_081383.1, read on the forward strand.
AACAAACACAGAATACTGGAGAAACTCAGTGGGTCTGGGGGCATCTGTGGAGAGAAAACAGTTAACGTTTTGATAATTGACAATTCTGTCAATTAATATCAGTGTCATTAAAATGCCCCATAGTTACCAATCTATGTTTGATTTTTACTGAATGCCCTATTTGTTTTGTTATTCCTTCATGGGCCTTGTTCATCACTGGCGAGGGCAATGTCTATTCCCATCCATAACTGCTCCAAAGAAAGTGGGGCCGAGCTTCCTCCTTGAACTGCTCAGTCCATGCAGTATAGTGACATTGGAAGTGCTGTGAGGGATAGTTACAGAATTTTGATCCACTGGCAATAAAAGAAACAGTGATCTCGCTCCAAATTAAAATGGCTGGCGGTAATGAGTGGGATATCCCCGTATGTCTCATACTCCTTCGGCTGATAGAGATCACGGATTTGAATCAGTCTGCATGTTTTGTTTTTACCTGACCTCCTTTCCAAAACCTAGTAGGTATTGTGCAGACATCACCTCTTGCTGATCCTTTAATATTCTTTTGCTCCTTCCATATGGATGTTATTTTTGTCCTGCTGGTAGCTGTGCCTACTTTTCCCAAATAAATACAGCTCATTCAACTTGCCTTTTACCCTCACCATCATTTCTAAATATATTACATTGCAATTTTTAATTGTGAGTCCAAATTATTCTGCAGCACTTCCTAATAACTGCTCTGATGTTTGATTCCTTGCTGTTCAACACAGTATTCGGCTCCCCCTGTTTTACTGCAAACATTTGTTGGTTCATTTAAGTAAGGTTTTCTCCCACTCTACATTGAACTATCTCTTCAGACTCCAGCTGTATAACTCTCGTTACTTCCTTGCCATCAATGTCATCTTGGGCGTAAATCTTTCCTGACCCCTTTCTCCTGATCTGTTTTCATTAAGGCTGTATTTCTTGTTGAGCTTTCCCTTACCAGTCTTTGTACTTTAAACATAGACAGTTTGGAGAAAGCAAAAAAAAATAGAAGCGGGGAGTAATTGTAGAGTAGATTGTAGAGTAAAAAGGCCCATTGAGATTGAACACTGAAAGAACTACAAATGCTGTAAATCAGGAACAAAAACAGAAGTTGCTGGAAAAGCACAGCAGGTCTGGTAACATCAGTGAAGAAAAAAATCAGGGTTAATGTTTCAGATCCGGTGACCCTTCCTCAGAACTCAGGATTGGAGGCAATGGCCGAGAGGTATTGCTACAGAACTGTTAATCCAGAGACCCAGATAACATTCTGAGGACCCGGCTTTGAATCGTGCCACGGCAGGTGGTGGAATGTGAATTCAATAAAATATCGCTGGAATTAAGAATCTAGTGATGACCATGAACACATTGACGATTGTCAGAAAAACACATCAGGTTCACTAATATCCTTTAGGGAAGGAAGCTGCTCTCCTTTGCTGGTCTGGCCCACATATGACTCTAGACCCACAGCAGTGTGGTTGAAACTGGGCAACTAGGGATGGTCAGTAAATGCCACCCCTGATCAGTGATGCCTTCAACCTGTGAACAAATTTTTAAAAAATAAGTTAAAAATCCGACACATTAACTGAGCTTTTTCTTCACAGATTTTGCCAGACATGCGATCTTTTCCAGCAACTTCTGTTTTTGGCCCGTTGAGATTGTCCTGTCATTTAAAGCTATTGTGGATGACCTTGGGCTAAAATTGTACGTTATCATCGTCTGCAGTTTCCCTGATTCCCTGAGAAATCATTAAAAAATCTGTCCATCCAAACCTCAACCATTTGAAACAAGGGATGCCATTTAAATGAAAGACCCTGGACCACCCTCTTACCGCAGGGTGAGTGATCAAATCCAGCCGTAGCAGTACTGACTACAGCCTGAGAAGAAATATTAGAGCAACACACGTTAGAGGAGAAGCTGAATAACTTGTTTCTTTGAAGCAGGTGAAATCACTTTCCCTAAATACTCAGTCTGTCTGGATGTACACACATATATTGTGCACTGAACCTATCCCAATTCATTCAATAATCAATCCTTTGTGGTGCATAATACCAAAGAATCACGGCCCTTTGATTGCAGCAATTTCCCCTCATCTCAGTCCAAAATAATCAACTGCTCACTCTGACACAGTGCCCTCATGCTCTATATTCCCTTATCAGTGGAAATAGTCTCTCAGCATCAATCTTATCAATTCCCTTCAGAAGACTGAACAGTTCACTCAGATCATCTTTCATTCTTCTCAGCCCCAGAGGACACAGATCCATTTTGCTCAGTCTTTCCTTGTAGGACCAGACTCTTATTCCATAAACTTCCTGCCTGCTGTCACTGCGTGGTCATTTTCTGCATTCTCTTCATGAGTATTGTATGTCAATGCTTACAATTTTCATATCTTCAAAAGTATTCTGCTTTTCTATTTTTACAACCAAAGTGAATAACTTCTCAATTTGAAGACTGAACACAGGAGAAACTACTTTGACCAGAAAATGTTTAAAATGTGGAACTGACAGCCACAGGAAACAGTTGTGGTGACAAGCAGAGATGGAATTAAGGGTAAACGAGATAAGCAGTTGAGGGAAAATGGAAAGGAAGAATAAGCTGATGAGGTGAGAAAATGAAGGGTGGGAACAGGTTCATGTGGAGCATAAACACTAGCTTTGACCCTAGGTCTGTTTTAATGCTGCAAATCCATTGTAATAATTCACAATTTTCACATGACCACATGTTCATTCATTTAGTTTCCCCTGCCTCTTTTTTTTACACAAACTTGCTGTTCCAATTAATGGACAATGATTTTTCACCTTGGCTTCTCTACTGAAAAATAAACATGCTCCACTGATCTAATTCTCCTAATTCTCACACCCACCAGTTTATCATGCTCCCCATTGACCAGAAGCTAGACTGAAGCCGTCAGACGAACACTATGGTTATAGACACAGGGCAGAAGCTGGATATTCTGAGACAAGTGCCTCACCTTCTGACCCTTTACAGCCTCCCCAAAATTGACAAGTTTCAAGTCGGGAGTGCCATAGAACAATCAACTGCTCAACTGGAAGGAAAAGTTACATTTACAAGGCCTAATTTCAGCAGTCTTACCTGAGAGAGATCCTCAGTATGGCTCCACCAAACGCCAAGTGCACTTCCACAATATATAGACACAATCTTCCAGGAAGGCCAACCCTCTGGATCTGTGGCAACATTAGTAATTGAGAAATGGACGAGGTGATCACTGAATGAAGTGAGATAGCCTTGTGTGTCTTTCAGAATATTGCTTAAGAATAAATTTCCTCTTTTAGAAAATGACAAAGAGACTATGTCCTTGAAATGTAATCCCATTGAGAGCATTATCACCTTCTTTTAAATATTTGAGTGTTTTCCCATTTATACTGACCACTAGGTGTCCATAAAATTGCATTTCAACTCCAACAAGTTGCACAGAGATTTAAGCCTTACCGATAGACCATAACATGGCCATTGAACGTGCCGTGTTCCCATTACGTTGTGCATTGTGATGTTATTAACAAGTTAACTAGAAATAACCTGACTGTATTCCAGCTCTGAAGAAAGGTCCCAACCCAAAACGTCAAGCTTTCCTGCTCGTCTGATGCTGCTTGGCGCGCTGCGTTCAACCAGCTTCACACTGTGTTATCTCTGTCTTCCAGCTCTGGTCAGTTCATTCCAGGAATGTGTTCTGCCCAGTTTTAGGGGCACATAGGTTTTACTGAATAATTGCTTTATTAATTCACCTCTCTGTTCACTATTTTTGATGAAATTTTATTACCAGTAGACAAAGTGTCCACCCTGGGAAGTTCTTGTCAACAAGTGCCAGTATCAATGGGATTATAACGGACCAGGATTTGAATAATCTTCATCTGCCCTGTTCTAACATTTGCAAGATCCCCACTGACAATGCAGAAGCAGGATGAGTTCCATCAGCTCCTCAAGCTCATGTCAATGAAATGCTGCCTGCCCTGTGAACTGATTCCCTCTACCACTTCGGCTCTGTAGCAATACTCTTACAGTATTTTGGTACTTAATACTGTGGAAAAACAAAAATCTATCTTTCTCAAACTCACATTTAACAATTGATCTAAAAGGAGCTTTGTGCTATTTATTTTTGGCACATTTTTGGCTTTTAATTTTATCCATCACTGCCTCTTTGTTACTTTATGTTTTCATCCAAATGTATCTTTGTGTCATCAGGAAATGTTGTTATTGTAATTTTCTCTCCGATCTTAACTTGCTAATTAATAAGGTAAACAGTGAAGAGACCAATATAGATCGTTGTAGGATACTACATCTTCTTCATGAGCATATCTTCTCAGTACCCTTATTACTTGTCTCTTGTCACTCCGACAATTTCTAAACCAATTATTTCTGAAACTTTTGGGTCTGGTTGGGATGGTCAAGGTTCAGCATAGACCTGTTGGGCTGAAGCGCCTGTTTCCACACTGTAGCGATTCGATGATTCTATGATTCCTATCTGTTCCATGGGTTTTCACATTAGGTACGTGACTCTAATGAGGGAATACCTTCACACTTTTCTCAAAAGTGCTGCACCCAAATTCTTTCGACCTCAAAGCTTTGGTCTCCCATTCTCTGTTGCAGAAACTAACTTGTTTGGTTTTTCCATGGTCTTACCCCCGCATGTGACTCCGTATTCTAGTTTGACAGGGGGATGGAAACGAGAGTTACAGATCAGAGTGTGGGGTAGCCAGTCTACAGTTAGTTAGAGCAAGCAGAGAATCTACAAGGAAGGATAAGCAGTTGATAGGATAAAGTGGCAGTCAGCGTGATGGGTCGAGGTATGTCTACTTCAAGGCAAGAAGTGTCAGGAATAAAGGTGACCAAACTTAGAGCATGGGTCAGAACTTTGAACTACAATGTCATGGCCATTATGGCGACTTGGATAACATGGGGGCAGGAATGGATGTTGGATATTCCGGGGTATAGGTGTTTCAAAAGAAATAAGGAGGGAGTTGAAAGAGGTGGAGGAGTGGCATTGCTAATCAGGGATGGTATCGCAGTTGCTGAAAGAGAGGTCATTGAGGAGGGTTTGCTCTCTGAGTTGGTTTGGGTGAAAGTTAGAAACAGGCAAGGAATAGTCACTTTATTGGGAGTTTTCTATAGACCCCCTAATAGCAAGACAGACTCTGAGGAACAGAGTGGGAGACAGATTTTGGAAAGGTGTAGAAGCAATAGGGTTGTTGCCATTCGTGACTTCAACTTCCCTAATATAGACTGGAACCTTCTAAGTACAAATAGTTTGGATGAAGCAGATTTTGTCAGGTACGCCCAGGAAGGACGTCTGTCTCAATATGTAGATAGGCCGACAAGAGGGGAGGCCCTACTGGATTTGATGCTTGGCAACGAACCACGTTAAGTGTTACATTTCTCGGTGGGAGAGCATTTTGGTGACAGTGATCACAACTCCATGACCTCTACGATAGGCTTGAAGAAGGATAGAAGCAGACAGTGAGGGAAAGGATTTAACTGGGGGACGGGTAATTGCAAGCCATTAGGCAAGAACTACAGAGCACCAACTGGGATCAGATGTTCTCTGTGAAATGCATGATAGAGATGTGGAGATCGTTGAGAGTGCAGTTGCTTCTGGTACTGGATAGGTTTGTCCCACTGAGGCAAGGAAAGGATGGGAAGGTGAAGGAACCTTAGATGACAAGACATGTTGAACACCTAGTCAAGAGGAAGAAGGAAGCTTACTTAAGTTTGAGGAAGCAAGGATCGGACACGGCTCTAGAGATCTACAAGGTAGTCAGGAAGGAGCTGAAGAATGGATTTAGGAGACCGATAAGTGGGTATGAGAAAACCTTGGCAGGTAGGATCAAGGGAGACCTCAAGGCTTTCTATAGTTACGTGAAGAACAAGAGGATGGCCAGAGTGAAGGTAGAACCAATCATGGATAGTGGAGGGAACTTGTGTGCGGAGTCAGAAGAGGTAGGGGAGGCCCTTAATGAATACTTTGCTTCACCTATGAGAGGGACCTTTACATTTGTGTGGACAGGATGAAACAGGCAGATATGCTCAAACAGGTTGATGTTAGGAAGGAGGATGTGCCAGAAATTTTGAAAAACATGAGGATAGATAAGTCCCGTGGGCCAGACGGGATATGCCCAATGTTCCTATGGGAAGCGAGGGAAGAGATTGCTGCCCCATTGGTTATGATTTTTGCATCCTCACAGTCCACTGGAGTAGTGTCAGAAGATTGGAGGGTGGCAAATGTCATTCCCGTCTTCAAGAAAGGGAGAAGGGATAATCCTAGAAATTACAGACCAGTCAGTCTCACTTCTATGGTGGGCAAATTATTGGAGAGGATTTTGAGAGATAGTATTTATGATTATTTGGAAAAGTTTGATTATAAATGGTCAGCATAACTTGGTGAGGGCCAGCTCATGCCTAACAAGCCTCGTTGAATTCTTTGAGAATGTGACAACGCACATTGATGAAGGTAGAACAGTGGATGTGGTCTCCATGGATTTTAGCAAGGCATTCGATAAGGTTCCACATGGTAGCCTCATTCAGAAAGTAAGCATTTCAGGAAATTTGGCTGTCTGGATACAGAACTGGCTGTCTAATAGAAGACATGGGGTGGGAGTAGATGGATAGTATTCTGCTAATGTCTGCTGGATTTTGCGACATAATATGTGATGGATTTTGTTGGCAGATCTCTGTAAAAAATGTAGGCACCTGGAATTTTTAGTTCTTTTTAATCAGTGGAAAACTTTGAAGTTTAACTTTCCATTTGAAAAAATCCAGTGTTCAAGGGGTTAGGAAACCTTGGTTGAGATAGATTTTCACTGGTTACTAACTCAGCCTTACCAAAAAAAAAGAAGAAACAAATTTGGGCAAGTACATTGCTCAAGCTCTGTTACAAACAATTGACTTCCAGTTAAGTTATGAAAATCTAACCTTGTGCCTAACCATGTGATTTTGGCACCAATGGATTTCCACACATCAAGTGTTCAGCTCTTGTTATAATTCATCACTTAACATGGGCTTCTTAAAATCCTGTTAAATCCCAATGTCATCCTGCCTTCATAATCTGATTGGAGGACCCAGATAGTTCTCTGGACAGACAGACACCAAGTTAAATGAGTGCCACCTGGACCATATTGGTGTAAATATTCCAAGTCCAATTTTGCTCAATGTCAATAGCCTCTGAGGAAAGGTCACTGGGCCTGAAACATTAACTCTGATTTCACTCCACAGATGCTGCCAGACCTGCTGAGCTTTTCCAGCAATTTCTGTTTTGGTTCACGAGCTTCTGTGCTTGTCTTCACTGATTTCTGACTTATCGATGCGAGCCTGCTGACAGTTGCAGATAGAGAATGACATCAAGTGAATTGGTTCATGAACTGCTCATTGCAGAATGCTGTAGTTTGATCCAGCGTGCAATGATTTTTATTCCTTAGTGGGTGGATTCTCGAGCTTCACTAAACTGTGCGATACTAAAGGTTATAATAAGGGTTGAAACTACTGAGGGGGATATGAATCTTAAGGCACAAGCTTGGCTTTCAGAGAGTTATGGGGATTTGTTTTGAATGACATGGCCTTCTGATGTGGGTACCAGTAGCATGGCCATCATTTATTGCTCCTCCATAAATTTAAAAGCTGGTGATGGGCCTATTTCTTGAACCAATAATGGCAGCAGTCTAATACAGTGGGGTGACTTTCTACACTAAGCAGAAGGCACTTAGGAGACAATGACATTGGTGTCAGACTGGGTCACCAATGAGAACAGCCTTCCTTGCCCCAAATTCAGAAACAAACTAATTTAACTTTGACAACAATTCGATGGTTACCTTACAAATTTTAACAAGCCCAGTATTTCTTTTCTTGACTATTCATGACGGGTGAGAAAGTGGGCATGGTGGCGTCAGTTTTAGAAGCTCGTTGTGTTATCAAACCTCCAAAATGGCTTCTGCTCAATGAGCTTAGCTTTCTGATACAGAGCGGGCCAGGAGACATTTTCATACTATCTCAGTGTGTGGCTCAGTGTGCGCAACACTGCTGTGAGTGCCTCGAGTACTTTTACTCACTCAAGGACACTGTGCAGGAACATGAAAATATAGGAGCAGGAGTATGCATTCAATTGGTCAAGTCTACACCACCATTTAATACTATAAAAACCGATTAAACGCTTCAGTGCCTTCACGTGTTAATTTTATTCATTGTAGCTTGCAACCACAATTTCCAAACGTGCTCCAACTCTACTGCCAGTTCCCTATTCTCTATTCTTCTGACCTACTTGTAATTGTTATAATTTAGTTTGTTCCCTTTAGGAGATAAAAATCCTTCGGGTTTTTTCCCTGTGAAATCACCAATGTTATGATGGTGCAGAGGGAGAGGCTCTGAAAAATATCCTATTTGTGTTAAAGGATGAAACATTTTAGTTCTGAGGAAATAACTAGATCCTACATGAGAGCTAACTGGGTGAAGCAAATTGTGATGAACTGTTGATATGGTCAAGGAATTTGTGAGGACGTAAGAGCCAAACAGTGAGAAAAATCAGCATGTTCTACAATTGACAGATTGCGAAAAGTGGTTCTTCCAAATGGACTTTGGCTTTTCAATACTTTCTTGAAAGATTTAAATTATTTTGTGTGTCAATACCTAAGTGAGGAAGCAGGCTAAGTGATGTACCTGGGAGTGCATTGCTTCTGAGGTATTGATGGATGAAGCAAATTGTGTTAAATGATTTCTCCTGGCTGGGAGCTGGAAGGTGTAAATTCCCAGTGGTTACCAAAAGAATGATGGGAGATTTCTTTTATTGACTCCAAGGAACATGTGATTGAAGCTGTTTGCAAAATTACTGATAGCTTTTAAAAAGTAAAGGGACAAATACTTTGAAAATCTGAAGTTTTGCTCCCGTTGGATGTCCAGATGAAGAAAGAAATTTGGTGCCTCCCAGTGAATGCAGCAATGTGATTCTGCAGTGCCGACATTGTTGGTAAAGTAATTGCAGTGCATTTGTCTCCTTTCTAATCAGGAGATCTTTCCCAGTTTCATTCATTCCTTTTCCAAGAATCTCGGAACTGGAGGACAGCATTTAACACTTTGGATCCAATGAGACCCAATGTGAACTAATCCAAAATCCTGGCTCATGCATGTTAATGAATGAACAAATAACCATCAATCTCACTTCAAACATTGGCAACTTTTAAAAATATCTTTCCTATTTTACCTCCTGAAGTAATATAATTTCAAATTTAAATAATGTTCTGCAGCCCAAACTCCTCAGCCAGCAGGAATAGGTTTCCTCAATCTGTTGGTGCAGAACAATGCTCTCGTTGTGGACTGTGCAGGGAACTTCATAACTGATGTGCAACTTTGACAGCCTCGTAATCTCGGTCAGAAGTGGGGATGTTTGCTGATGATTGCACAATGTTCAGCACCATTTGCAACTGCTCAGATACTGTTCAAATGCTGAAGGAGGATTCCTGAAGAAGGGTATTACCAGAAACATTGACTGCTCCTTTCCTCCAGATGCTGCTGGGCTTGCTGTGTTTTTCTAGCTTCCTGTTTGTTTACCCTGGATTCCAGCATCTGCAGTCTTTTTGTCTCTGACCAAGATCTGGACAATATCCAGGCTTGGGCTGGCAAATAGCAAGTAACATTCACGCCACAGAGATGCAAGGCCATGACCATCTCCAATAAGAGAGAATCTAACCAGCACCTCTTGACATTCAAGGGTGTTACCATCACTGCACCTTGTGCTATCAACATTCTTAGGGTTACCATTGACCAGAAACTGAAATGGACCTGCCACATAAACATAGTGGCTACAAGAGCAGGTCAGAGGCTAGGAATACTGTAGCAAGTAACTCACTTCCTGGCTCCCCAGAGCTTGTCCACCATGAACAAAGCACAGGAAGAACTGTGATGGGCCCAAAACGTCAGCTATTGTGCTCCTGAGATGATGCTCGGCCTGCTGTGTTCATCCAGCCTCACATTTTATTATCATGGAATACTCCCTACTTGCCTAGCTGAGTGCAGCCCCAACAACACTCAAGCACCTTGACACAACCCAAGACAAAGCAGCCCACTTGATTGACACCAGATCCAAAAGCATCCAATCCCTCCACCACTGATATGAAGCTGCAGCAGTATGTACTATCTACAAGATACACTGCAGAAATTCACCTGAGGTCCTGAGACGGCACCTTCAAAATCCATAACAACTTGCACCTCGAAGGACAATGACAGCAGGTACATGGGAACATCACCACCTGCAAGTTCCCATCTGAGCGACTCACCGTCCTGACGCCGAAATATATCGCCATTCCTTCAGTGTTGCTGGGTCAAAATTCTGGAAATCCCTCCCTACTGGCATGGTGGATCAACCCACAGCATATGGACTGCAGCAGCTCAAGAAGGCAGCCCAGAACCACCACCCCTTCTCAAGGGCAACTAAGGACAGGCAATAAACGCTGGCCCGGCCAGCGACGCCCACACCCCATGAATGAATAAAAATAAGTCAAAACCCCTCGATGGAAAGGTCACTGTTCGAGAAGGCTTTTACATTATCTCCATCGCTTGTTTGTTACAGTTTAATGATCTATCGACCTGGATCACCAAACCTCCTTAGTTCTAGTTTTCCATCATTGAAACACACTTAGTTCAACCCTTTACAGGTGCAAAGTTGGTGATGTCACTATTTGCTTACATTGTGTTCAATTGCCACAATTTTATATATCCTCTAGAAATGTCACAAACTGCTTCTAATTACTTCCACCAATAAAGTAAGATGATTTGAAGTGATTTGCGGTTAGAATCCAGTGTTTTTTTTGTAGTGTGGTTTGATGCCAACGTCCACACGTTTGGGTTCATGACAGATTGGTCGAAGAGAAGCCGGGTCAAGGACAGTCTTCAGGCTTCAGTTTCTTCACAAAGCTGCACATTACAGACTAAAGATTTGACAAACTTCTAGTAAGGGTTCAGAGCAATATGAGCTCAATGCTCATATCCTCTTGTCCCTCTTGTACAGATCACTTCTGCCTCAGAAGAGATCCTGATGATCCAAAAATCTGGATCCCTGCTTCCTGCACCAGCTCCTCAGCCAGGCATTAATCTGTGCTTTCCTCCTTTTCCGACTCTCACCAGCACGTGGCAGTGGCAGTAATCCAGAGGTTATTACCCTTGAGTTCCTGCTTGTTAACCTCCTGCCAAATACCCTATTTTCAATCTGCAGGACCTCATGCCTTTTTCTGCTTATCTTGTTGGCACCAACAATGACCTCTGGACACTCCAGCTTTCCTTTGAAAATTTCCTGCAATTGCTGTGAGATGTCCTTGACCCTGGCACCAGGGAGGCAACACGCCATCCTAGAATCTTACTCACGGCTGCAGAAATGTCTGTCTACGTCCCAGACTAGAGTCCCTTATCACAATTGCTTGCTTGGAATTTAGTGCAGAGCCTGATGTAGTGCCAAATTCCTGGCTTCTGCTGCTATTTTCACCTGAGAGGCTGGCCGTCCCCAGTGGTATCCAAAATGGTAGACTTATTTGTGAGGGGGATGGCCAAAGGAGACTCCTGCACTGCCTGCCTATCTCTCCTAGCTGTTGCCTATCTACCTGACTGCATTTGCAAGGTGATCACTGAAGCTGCAATCGATCACACTCTCTGTCTCCTGTATACTCCTCAGTATGTCCACCTGCTGATCCAACTAATCTATGTCATCTGAGAGGAGCTGCAACTGGAAACACTTCCTGCCGACATAGCTCCCAGGTATAGTCGACTACTCGCTGATCTCTCACACCTGACAGGAGGAGCCTGCCACTCCATTGACTGCCATATCTGCTCCTTTAACAACTAGCAGACTTAGAGGAAAGAAAGTACTAAGCTCACCCTTAACTTGTTACTGTTCGCCCTCCTCAACAAGACCTGGTACTCAATCAGGCCTGCTGTAGATCTAACCAGCAGCAATAATTTATTCCTATGTTCTTATTCATCATCATCTTTGAGTTATTCTCCCACAGTCTACACTTTTGCTCTAAGGTCATCCTACTATTTGAAGCATATAACATTTGGAGAGATCTTGACAGGGTGGACTTGCAAAGGACATTTCCTCTGAGAGAGAATCTCGAACTAGGAGGCATTGTTTAAAAATAAGAGGTCACCTATTTGAGACCAAGATGAGGATTTTTCTTTCTCCCCAGAAGATTGTGAGTCTTTGGATTTCCTTTCCTCAAAAGACAGTGGGATAATCTTTAAATATTTTTAATGCAGAGGTAGATGGGCTATTTAAAGATTTTTGGGGGTAGCAGGAACGTAGAGCTGAGGTTAAAGTCAATGTTGCTATTCCCGAAATGCTTTGTCCCAGAGGGCCTTTGCCAAGGTGCTTCACAGGAGGCTGGTAAATAATACAAGAGCCCATCATGTTCGAAGTAAGGTACTGATATGGATAGGGGATTGGTTTACTGGCAGAAGGTGGAGAATAGGGATAAAGTGTTGTTTCTCAGGGTGGCAGCTGTGAAAAGTAGAGTTCCACAGGGGTCAGTATTGGGATCACGACTATTCATATTATACATGAATGATCCGGACAAAGGAGCAGAAGGCATTGTTGCTAAGTTTGCAGATGACTGGAAGTCAGGTGGAGGGACAGGTATTTTTGAGGAGGCAGGGAGCCTGCAGGAGGACTTGGACAGGCTGGGAGAGTGGGCAAAGGAGTTGCAGATGGAATACAATGCCGGAAAGTGTGATAGGAAGAATAGGGGCATAGACTATTTTCTAAATGTGGAAAATCTTCAGAAATCTTAAGCAAAGAAGGTGTTGTGAGTCAGATTTCAGGATTCTCTTAAAGTTTAACATGCAAGTTCATTTGGTGTTTGGGAAGGCAAATACAATGTCAGCATTCATTTTGAGAGGGTTAGAACACGAGAGCAGGAAAGTACTGCTGACACTGTATATTGCTGTAGTCTAACCTTGTTTGGAATATTGCGTACAGTTTTGGACCCTGTACCTAAGGAAGGAAGTGCTGGCATTGGAGAGGTCCAAAAGAGGTTTTCAAGAACGATCCTGGGAATTGTTGTTTAAGGAGCAGTTGAGAACTCTCAGTTTGTACTCGATGGAGTTCAGAAAATTGAGGGGGGGATCTGATTGAAACTTACAGGATAGTAAGAGCCCTGGATACATTCAATGTGGTTAAAACATTATTCCATGAGTAGGATAGACTCGGACCCACGGGCACGGCCTCACACTGGAGGGGTAACTCTTTAGAAATGAGCTGAGGTGAAACTTCTTCAGCCTGAGGGTGGTGTATCTGTGGAGCTCATTTTTGGTAGAAAACTGTGGAGGCAAAGTCACTCGGTGTCTTTAAGACAGAGGTAAGATAGGGTCTTCATTAGTAAGGGGGTCAAAGGTTATGGGGAGAAGGCAGGAGAATGGGACTGAGAAATATGTCAGCCACAACTGAATGATGAAGCAGGTTCAATGGGCCTGCTGGCTGAATTCTGCTGCTGTATCTCATGGTCTAATGGAGCATCTTTCTTGGTCATTTCAGTGGTAGTTACGAGTCATCCCCATTGGTGTGACCCTGGAGTCACATGTTGACATAATCTGGTAGGGATGGCAGTTATCTTTCCCTAAAGGACATTAGGGAACCAGGTGGGTTTAACAGCAATCTATGACAGCTTCATTGTCACTGTAATGGAAACTTGTTTTCAATTCCCCATTTCATTCAAATCAACCAAATTTAAATTTCAGAAAATGAGATTTGAGTCTATGTTTCCTGAGCATTTGCCTCGGTCTCTGGATCACTCCTTCAGGGACATCACCATATGCACCATTACCCCCTTACGGTGCTGGCAGAAAACTTGGAAATATGACTCTTCATTCCTTCATCTAAGTAATCACTGACTATAATTAAGAAGTGGTGCCACAAAACAGATAATTGAGAGGGAGTATGAGTCACATTCTAACAATCAGTGTGTATATTGATTATTCCCCTAGTCTGGTTCCTGCTCTCACAGATTTCTGGTGCAGGTCAGTGGGCTGACTCTAAATCTCTTAACCCTGCTGGTTGTAATGACAGGCCTAAAGCTTTTCTCACAACTCAAGCCTCTCATTCTTTAATACAAGTGGTCTTAATTTCCATCAAATCTCTCCCACTTCCTCACCATAATGTTGGTGGTTCTACTGTGAAAAACCCCAAAGGGTTTTAAGCTCAATAGAGAACTGACAGAAGGTTTAACAATCCCATCAGAGGACTGGCAATAGAAATGGGGCATGTTTGTAAATTGTGGTTGGTGGTTCTAACAAACTAAACTAACAAACGTTTAGAATATTGGGAAGTTGCCTGAATTGTAACACTTCATTTAGCAGCAATTCTATTGCACAATCAGAAATCCCTCAGACTCTGCCACCTGGATGCTCTGATCTCGGGAGGTAGGGAGCAAATAAGTCATTACATCTCCGTCGCAATGTTCACCTGGAAATAGTGACCTCCGTTACAGTCAGTTGAATAGTTGTGACTAAATCAGCAAATAACTCTTTTCTACACATTTTTGCTTGAAAATGTAACGTGACATTTAAATATTTATAACAAGCCTGTAAATGGCTACCACTGCATCCAAAATATGACCTCAAATTTGGAAGATTTTCAAACGAGTGAGTTATTATTTGGACCTTGAAGTTAAAATATAATTAGATCTGATCTGGAAATGTTGCTCTGTTTGGTATTTATTGTGAAAGCCACAAAGATCCACACTACAATAATCAACAAGGTCATCACAACAAGTTGCCCTGTCCTTCAGTGTGTTTCTCACATATTTTTTCCTCCTTGTTCACTCTCTTTTTCCCTATCACTGAATTTCTCAATGAGAACTGCAAGGTTATATTAATACCTTGTCTCAGTCATTCCAAACACAGGCAAATTAATCTTGCCGTGTCCCTTCCCATGACCAGCATGGATGGACAGATACCACTCCGTCCAGTTGCTCTCCAGTGCCTGGAAAATTATCCTGCACAAAATGTAACTCTAACCCTGACCGTAACCCTGCTCACTCAAAAAAAAACAAGTAAATTTGGAAAAGCCGACTGTGAGTAAATTTAGCGCCAGCTCAAAGTGGAGATTTTACAGTTCTGGTTGACTTGCTGAATCAATGTTTTGATTGCTGGAAATTGAGCCAATGTGTAATAATGAATGGGGCAAGAAGGATAGCTTTCCTTACGAGGAGTGATTAGGCAGTGTAGGCCTATAATCACTAAAGTTACGAAGAATGAGAGGAGACCTCTTTGAGTTGTACAAGATGCCATAGGGATTGACAAAATAGATGTAGAGAGGATGTTTCCTCTCATGATGCAATCCAGAAAGAGGGGTAACAGATTTCGGCTGAGAAGTATGCAAATGAGAAGAAATTATTTCTTTCAAAGGTTTGTGAATCTATGGAATTAACTATCCCAGAGTGGATTGGATGTCGGGGCACTGAATAAATTGAAGGAGGAGATCGATAGATTTCGAGGCTTGTGGGGTTGAATTGCTTACTTCTGCTCATAGGTCTTACATAGTTCTATTTGGTCAGGATTCAGCAGAGGAATGCTTCATGATTAAGCAACAAGAAGTAAGAGAGTAGCTCATCACATAGGAGTTAATTATCTTCAGTCACTATTTTGATTCTATTTTCACCAATTATTTCTCTTTGCTTATGGTAAATAATTGGGACAGAAACTGCTGATTGGACATTAGATCTTATTCCTGAAATGAAAACCAGTTTTCGCTGGGCATTTCAGAGAACAATTTTGATGCTGTAGCTGGTTTCATTTGAGTATCTCAGCCAAGGTCTGGAGAATTCCCATAACTTCATAAAACAGTGAGTGGATTGCAATGGCGTAGGGTTGTCATAAATTTGAAAGGAAGAACCTACACATCTCTGACAATCCTAAACATTGGACAGCCAATGGTTATTTGTGAAGTGAAGTTGATGCTGTTTTGTGAGAGAATGAAGCAATGAGCTTATTTAATTTCTATGCTGTTGGTTGAAAGATGAATGTTGACCAGATACCTGGAGAAATCCACAGCTCTCCATCAGATCATACTGTGGAATCTTTCTCATTCGTATGAGAGAACAGAGAGAAACGGAAATGCAACAATTCATTCTATAGACTGTTCCCTGACAATGCAGCATTTTCTCAACACACTGAAATGTCAGCCTTTACAATGTACTTAAAGCCTGGAGTATGGTTTGAATTCACAAGTGTCCTGACAATGATAGAAGAATATTAACAAAAAACCAAAACTAGACACACCAAATTAGAGATTTCCATGGTCACTGTAACGTTTACTGTTTATATGGGAACATTGCTAATGTGGTTATATTAGTGGATCACAGAACCAGGATCACAGAATTACTAAGGTGTTGAATGTGGCCATTCCGCCCATTGTACCTGCATCAGCTCTATTATGTTGTGCTAACCTCCTGCCTCATTTCATATGTCTGTGTACCCTTACTGAGCCGAATGCATAATCCAGAGACACCAGTTCAAATCGCACAATGGCAGTTCATGAAATTGAATTTAGATAAGAAGCTTCATCTGGAATGGAAACTTCAGTACAGCTATCAGGTTGTTTTGAGTGCACCTCTGTTGCAGCCAGGTATGTGGGAAGGAAATTAGCTGTCCTCAACTGCTCTGGCCTGCATGTTACAGGTAATTCCAGGAAAGGTATTTGACACTTACCTGAAGTTTATAAAATTATTATGCTCAGTGAAACTTAAAGTTAAAAAGACAGGATCTAATGTAACAATGACACTTTAGACCTGTGCTGCTGTTGAACTGGGCACTGCATATTTCTGTGGTTGTAGTGAGCTGGCTGGAATGGAGCACAGTGTCAGTCACATACATCTTATCACATTAATTTTGTTCAATGATCTATATAAATTGGAAAGTTAATCAAACATTTGACAAAGGTGGTCATGGATATCTTTGTGTAAACTTATAAAAGTGGAATTTGATTCTGCATTCTGGAAGACATCACACTTAATTTGTTAATCATCAAACTTCACAATGAAAGATATTGCAAAAGATCAGAGGAATGGTCTTGCAATGCGATGTATCCATATAATGTGGAAAAACCTGCTATTTCGCATAGCGGCTGTCAGAGCACAGGTTCACTTCACGATGAGCTTGTTAATACAAGACTACTCACTTATGCATGATTGTTTCGGTGGAGTCCAATGGGTTCAGTGCTCATTCTATGTGCTCATGTGCATGTCCAAATGGGTCAGAGCGATTTGGGAAAGTGGTTTAACTTGTTTCAAATCACCTTCTCAATGAGCTTCTCCTATTTCCAGTTCTGATTTAATATTTGCTCTCAGGATATGGACGATGCTGATAATGTCAGCACTTATCTCCCAACCCGAACTGCCTTGAGAAGGTGGTGCAGGACCTTCTATTGAAATTGCTGCAGTCCTGGTGGTGGGGGTGCTCCCACGATGGTCTTAGGGGACCCAAGGCAATGACACTGACAAGGCCGCAGCAATATGTGCCCAGGCCAGGATGCTGTGGGACTGGGAGGGGAGTGTGAAGGTATGGTTTTTACATAAGACACGGCTGCCCCGGTCCCCTCAGTGGTAGAGGTTGTAAGGGAAGGAGTAACCTTAGTGATTTGTTACAGCTCATTCTGTAGACAGTACATTCTGCAGCTGCAGGGCACTAGGTGCTGCAGGAGAAATGGAGTCTAGTAGCAGGAACCTCAATCGAGTGAATTGCTCTGTGCTGGACAGTGTTGTAGCTGCTCCTTCCAGGTGAGCAGTGATTATTCCATTGCACTCCTGACCTGGAGCTCGTCAGTTTTGGGGAGGCTGTGAAGGGTCAGGAGATGAGGCACTTGTCTCAGAATACACAGCTTCTGCCCTGTGTCTCTCACAATAGTGTTAGTCTGGCAGCTCCAGTCCAACTTGTGGTCAATGGGAAACACTATAAACTGGTGGATGTAAGCATAAGGAGAGGTTTATTTTTCAATAGAGAAACCACAGTGGAAGGTCCATCTCTATCAAACAGAACAGCAAGTTTGTAAAAATTACAAGGAAGTGGAAACTAAATGGAGAGGTATGTGGTTCTGTGAAATTTTCAAACTGTTACAATGGATTTACAGCATTGAAACAGGCCATTCAACCTGCCAGGCCCAAGCTAATGTTTATGCTCCATATGAGCCTGCTCCCATGTGTATTGTCACCCTATCAGCTTATCCTTCTCTTCCTTTATCCGTCATCTGCTTATCTAGTTTACCCTTTATTCCATCTCTGCTCGTCACCTCAACTGCTTCCTGTAGCTGCCAGTTCCACAGTTTAAACACTGTCTGGGTAAAGTCATTTCTCCTGAGGTCACTCTTCACTTGTTCGTGACAAATTTACATTTATATTTGTGTCTAACTGCTCAAAAACACTTTTATAATCTTAAAATCATCTCTCTGGTCACCCTCAGTTTTCTCCTTTCTGAACAAAAAAGCTTCAACATATTCAATGATTTTTTTTTCATTGTGAAAACCTCTCAATTCCAGTATAATTAAAAAAAAACTTTTCTGTGTAATGTTCCCAATCTCTCCATATTTCGATGACTGATATTAGGGGACAGAATGACAAGAAACAAAAGCAGCTTAAATGTGAATGAAACAGGAAAGAAAGCTCTGGGAATAAAAAATAAATTCAAGGAGGCCATTCACACCTATGTAGTAAGTGCTATTACAGAAAAGCAGTCTAAGTGTAAATTGAGAGTTATCCAATTAAAATGTGTTAAACAATGTCTGGAATAAGACCAGGGTGCTGGATGTAGAGAAAACGAACATAACAGAGGTTATTGAGATATGACTTCAGAAAGAACAGGGCTGGGTATAAGGCACTGAAGCATCTAATATATTTAGAAAAGATACAGAGATGAAATAAAGGGGAGGTAGAGAACCTGTATTTATTAAAGGTAACAGAAGGGCTGTCAAAAAGACAATGCCATTTGGAAGACAAAGATACAGTCCATCTCGAGAGAAATAAAGTCAATAAAAGAGTTATTCACAGAAAGACATGTTCTCCACGGGCCAGCTTAAAGTAAAAGAGAGATGATCAATGAGATCACTCCAAGAAAACTCCAAGACTGCAATGAAACTGGAAGCTAATGGCTCATGAGCACCTTCTTGAGGGAATCAGTGATGGGCAATACATTTCAGCCCTTTCAGTGATGCTTAAATGCTGTGAATCAATAGGTTTTTGAGGGTGTAAGAGAGGGAGTAGACATTTGTAATGCTGTAGATGTAATTTATCTAGATTTTCAAGAAGCTTTCAATAATGTTCCCCATAACTGAATAATAAATCAGGTCAGAGAATGCAGAGTCATGGAACAAAGTGGTCTTTCTAACTTGCATTAGGTCAGAAGGCTGAGATTGGAATGAAAGATAACTGATTCACTCTGGCAGAAACTGAAAACTGGTGCACCTCAGTGATCAGTGTTGGGGCCACTGCTGCTCACAGTCTTGTGTGAAAAATCCTTCCTTAACTGAGCATGTCTTGACTCAGAAGCTAGTAATCCATGAATTGTAATTCAGAGGTCACCCAGTCTGCGTTTAGTCTTGGCCACAGAAGAAGTGTTCATGATGTTCACAGTTCACAAGCTGTTTGGTAATCAATCCACTAATCATTTTCAGTTTTTTTTTATGAAAAAGGAGGAGGATTGTCTGAATAAAAAGGGTTTTGGATTGGGGGAAAGCTGATTTTATAAATAAGGCAGGATCTGGCTAAATTCGGCTGGGAACGGCTAGTTAAGGTTGAATCTACAGCAGAGCACTGGGGTGTATTGAAAAAATTTTACATATAAAAATTTTATTCAAAAATTGAGTACAAACTCAACATGCTCCCCTTATGGTGAAATGTAAGAGCAACATGACCAGAGAACCCAAGATCTCTCACAATGTTCACGACTGGACATAAAGGCAAACAGAGATGTATGACAGGTACAAAGAGAGAAAAACACTGGAATTTCTAGAGGAGTATCAAAGGGAAGAGAATGATCAGGGAAAGACCATGGCCTATTTCGGATCTCTGGGGCAATCTGTGTGTGAAGCCAGATGGCTTTGGTGGAGTTTTAAATGAGAACTTCCTGTCTGTGTTTACTGGATGAGCACTTGAACTGTCAGAACATTCAAGGCTTTGAGCCTAATGTGGGAGAATGGGATTAGTCTGGGTAGTAATGTATTTTTGTTGGTGCAGACTGAAGCATCTCTTCAGTACTGCATTATTCTGATTCTATGAATCGATCTCTCATTTCCATATGACTTCATAAAGAGAAACAAATATATGTGGAGGAAGGAAACATGTACTATATGGTTGGATAGTATCAGAGTTTAATTTGTGGGGCAATAGATTTGTGAAAGTTGTATAGGAATGGAATAACAACAATTGGAAGCAGGTGTTTTGAATGTAGTATTCTTGCAGGGCAGGGCATGTGTGTGCAAAAATTCACAGACACTGGGTAATCTGCACCCAGCATCAACTCAACCTCCTCCTGTGGGAGCCAATCTCAGGATGATTCTGGGAAACTCTTCTTCCCCATAAAGCAAGCAGTTACTAATCTCAGACCCCCTTTTCCCCACCTACCTGCTCCTCGAGATGTCACCCCTCATAGGATCTCCCTGAAAGCCATTTGTAATCTTGTAACTCTTTTGAATCTTTTGAACAGCTTTACAATCTTAACATTGCTTTTATGATAATTTTTCAGTTGGGGAACAGACTGAGGTGAAGAAAGTTACGTCAAGATGTCTAAGGATCAGGGGGTGGAAATAACTATGGAATTGCCAAGGATGTAGTTTATCCATTCGTGGAAGGAGCCAGGTGTTAAACCAGAGCTTTATTGAACTCCCCCTGAAGGAATGATGGAACCATTTCTGATGATGCTGACTCATTCGACACCATTGCTTTAACTGTCTGTTGCAACTTGAAACCGTTGAATAACATCAGCTTCTGCAAATTTCCATTGCATTACATAAAAGCCAATGTCATTGTATGTTTAATACATATAACCACAGTAATGCCTGCAGGCCTACATTCTCCAGCTTGTGGAGTGACAATGATCTGCATGTACTGCTGATGTTGACCGATATAATAAACACCGTCAGCAACCACTTTGAGAGTTGGTTTATTCCAAAGAAACAAATATGCCTTTTCCAGCCATGAGTTCTCTACTTAATTTGACATAATAAGTAAGCATCATAAAATAATGTAGTCAAACTCACAGAGCACTGAGAAAAAGGCTCCACGAATAATTAACTATGGGAATGGCACAACTGAGAGATCTAAGTTTTAAATATTTAAACAAGATTATCACAATTTCCTCAGTAAGTAAAGTCTGAAATTCTTCAATCTTTCTTCCTAGCATAACTTCTTATCCTAGGGAACAATCTGAGGAATCTTCCCTGACCAGCCTCCTTTGGCGAGGAGGCAAACCTGCCCATTGTCTCGCCGATGTAATGTACAAAGTCAGAAATCACACAATGCCAGGTTCAATTCCAACAGTTTATTTGAAATCAGTCTTTCAGTCTGCTGGTCCATCATCAGATAAAGACTTCAATTCTGAAGAAGGGTCACAGGACCAGAAATGTTAACTCTGATTGGGTTGTAAAGAAGGTGTATGGTGTGTTGGCTTTCATTGGCAGGGGAATTGAGGTTTAAGAACCATGAGGTTATGTTGCAGCTCTATAAAACACTGGTTAGATCACACTTGGAGTATCGTGTTCAGTTCTGGTCACCTCGTTAGAGGAAAAGTATGGGAGTTTTAGGGAACGTGCAGAGGAGACTTACCAGGATGCTGCATGGACTGGAGGGCAGGTCTGATGAGGAAACATTGAGGGAACTAGGGCTTTTTTCATGGGAGCGAAGAAGGATGAGAGGTGACTTGATAAAAGTTTACAAGATGATGAGAGACATAGATAGAGTGGACAGCCAGAAACATTTACCCAGGGTGGAAATGAATATTATGAGGGGGCATAATTTTAAGGTGATTGGAGGAAGGTATAGGAGAGCTGTCAGAGGTAGGTTCTTTACACAGAGAGTGGTGGGCGTGTGGAATATGCTGCCAGCAGTGGTAGTGGAGTCAGATACTTTAGATTCTTTTAAGCAACTTTTAGAAAGGCACGTGGAGGATAGTAAAATGTAGGGTATGCCAGGTAGATTGATCTGAGTAGGATAATAGGTTGGCACAACATCGTGGGCCAAAGGGCCTGTACTGTGCTGGATGGTTCTATGTTCTATGTTCTAACTTCTGTTTTTGTTTCCAAAACTACATAAATGAGTTAATGGGGTGGGCAGGACAGTGGCAGATGGAGCTCAATTCTGATAAGTGTGAGATAACGCATTGAGGGATGTCTAACAGTAAAAGCGAATACACAACAAATGGGAATATACTGAGAGAAGTGAATGAAGTGAGAGATCTTAGTGTGCAAGTGCAGATGCTCCGAAAGAGTGCAGTACAGGGAGATAAGGTTGTAAAAAAGGCAAATAGAATGCCCTCTTTCATTGACAGAGGGATAGAATACAAAAAAATGGAGAAAATGATGAAACCGTATAAGACACTGTTGAGGTCACAAATGGAATATTGTATAATCTTATTATATTCCAAAGTGGAGAGGGTTGGACTATGAGGACAGACTGAGTAGACTGGGATTCTACTCATTGGAATTCAGAAGAATGAGGGGAGATCTTACAGAAAATATAAGATTATGAAGGGAACAGAATAGGTGGAGACAGGGAGGTTGTTTCCGTTAGCAGGTGAAACTAGGACGGGCGGGTAGTGTCTCACAATAAAGGGAAGCAGACGTAGGATTGAGGTCAGGAGGAACTTCTTCACCCAAAGGGGTGTGAATCTGTGGAATTCCCTGCCCAGTGAAGCGGTTGAAGCTATCTCGCTGAATGTGTTTAAGGCCAGGCTAGATAAATTTTTGAGCAGCAAAAGGATAAACATATGGATGATGATAGGATAGTGGAGGGGGATGGGCTTAGATTAGTTCACAGGTCGGTGCAACATCGAGGGCCAAAGGGCCTATTCTGCGCCGTATTGTCCTATGTTCTATATTCTAATTAAGGGTTATGATGAATGGGCGGGTAAGTGGAGCTGAGTCTCAAAAAGATCATCCATGATGTTATTGAATGGCAGTGCAGGCTCTAGGGGCCAGATGGCCTACTCCTGCTCCCAGTTCTTATGTTCTTATGTTTTTATGTGCGCACAGTTCTGGTCACCACATAACAGGAAGGACATAGTTGCTCTGCAGAGAGCACAGAGAAGACTTACTGGAGTGTTGCCAGGGCTCGAGAATTGTAGCTATGAGGAGAGATTGGAGTGTTTGGGGTTGTTTTCCTCTGAACAGAGAAGGCTGAAGGGCAATATGATTGACGTATATAAAATTGTGAGGGGTAAACAGGAGGAACCTGTTTCCCTTGGCAGCGATTTCAAAAGCCAGGGGTCATTGATTCAGGCTGAGTGGTCACAGGGTTAGAGGGGAAGTGAGGATTTTTTTTTACACAGAGAGTGGTAGTGTCTGGAACTCACTGCCTGAGTTGGTGGTGGAGACAAAGATCCGAAACTCTTTTCGAAAGTACCTGGATCTGCACCTTCAGTGCTGTAAGATGCAGGGTTATGGGCTGTGTGCAGGAAGATGGAGTTCGAAAGGTCATCTAGGTGCCTTTGGGTCAGCATGGACAAGTTAGGCCATGACCCCCGTCTATGCTGTATCATTCCCCTAGTTCTCTGGTTCGATGCTGACAGTCTCAAAAATTAACAACCCAACCACAATCTCAGTTTGAAGTTCATCTAACTCGAAAACACAAGAAAGGCTTAAAGTTATGTGCCATTTTATCATCGTTTGATACTGGTTACTAACCTCCACACCCTCCCCGCACCGCCGCCACCTCCCCCCCTCCCCCACCAACTTGCCTGAAGTATAATTGCCTGAATACTGAATGCTTGTTGAGCCATCGTTATTATTTCTCTCTGACTTAACAGGTAATAAAGATGATTTTTCTTCCACTCAAGAAAACCTTATTACTGGTTCATTGGTGTTTCTGGGAAAAGCAGTTTATTACATTTTAACTGGGAAAGGGTATGACCATTTGTTAAACAGAGCTTGAACATTTATTAATGGCCAAATGGGATATTGTTAAGAATTGAGAACATTTACCCCTCCTCAACTGCTTGTATACATAACCTGTCTCACATGCACTCATCGCACACTTTGCAAGGCTACATTCACCAATTTGAAATGTCCAATGTATGAAAATTAATATTGCAATCTCTCTCTTACCACTCTTTTGTTCCTTGATTTATACTTGATCCAACAATGTAGTTGCCGTTTAGGACACCGATAAACTATTCTCTTCGACTTAGTATTTCTGAACTAAACTCAAGCTAATTCTACATCTTAATGTTCAAAGCCAAGATCGATATTCACAGCCACGCTGCCTATATTAACAGAGCCATCCACCTCCATACCCATTCTTTCTAAGCTTTCCAATAAGTCAATAATAAAAAGAAAAGTTTTTTTAGCAGCAAATGGATTGAAATGGATAAAGACAGAGTTTGGATCACATAGAGATTTATTGAACTTTCAACTGTATCTTTTAAAAAGAGGAATTAGAGCTGAGGAATGGCTGTGAATGATCTTGTTTATCAATTGGATGAGGTACTTGTGTATTCGTCTTGATTCAAGTACTGATGTACTGTGAAAGTCAGTTGAAGTGCCGTTCCCTCGTCATGCCTGAGTTGCAGGTGAAAGACTCCCACACTCTGCCTGCTGCAAACTCGTTCAGGATGAGACAGGATAAAAGAATTTTAGCTAACCTGCTCAGCCAAGAATCTTAAAATCAACAGCTCAACCATCAATGTCCCATTATCCAATCATCATGAATGACCCAGAGACTGAATTGGACATCTTTTAACTTTTACTCTTCTAGGGCTCACATTTCATTTCTACTCTGATTGTGCTTGCTATTTTATTCCTTCTTCTCATGTTGAGTAACTTATGCGCTTACTCCTTTATTAACTCAAGAAAACCTGGTTTAAACTGCCTCCTGTTAAACCTAAATTCCTTTGGTCCAGGAGGTAACGGGACCCAGAAAGGAGGAGATCCTTTTTAAATTAACCTTCTTGTGATCAGCCATGGGGTGGGTGAATAAAAAAGGACAAAGGCTCATCCCTCCTCACCCAGGACTTTAACAATTTTGCCAATCCCATTTCGATCCATGACTAATTGAGGAGCCTCACCAGGTTCTAGGTATCCCTGGCATGATCAGAAACAAAATCAGAAATTGCTGGAGAAGTTCAGCAGGTCTAGCGGTATCAGTGGACAGAAATCAGAGTTGATGTTTTGGTTGATGCTCTGGATGCGGCCAGATCTGCTGAGTTTCTCCAGCAATTTTTGTTTCTGATTTGCAGCATTTGCAGTTCTTCTATTTTATTTGCTCATCGGCAAGATCAGCATGTGTTGCTCAACCTGGCTTGTCCTTGAAACCTGATTGGCTTATTAGGCTAAGGGCAGATTAGAATCACCCACATTGTTGCATGTCTGCAGTCACATGACAGCCAGTAGACCAGGTAAGGATTGTTGATTTTCCCCAAAAAAGGACTTGGGAAACAAGATGGGCATTTTCCTGACAATCAATGAGACCTTTACATCCAAGATAATGACAATTAACAGGATTTAGATGCCCTGGTAGGAATTGAACCAATGTCCACACTAAATTATCCTTACATTCATACATTTTCCATCCAGTGAAAACGTTGCCATCTCCCTGTCAAATATGAAGAGAAGGTTAACAGTGTTGTGCTAATTGAATTTAAGCTAAACATATAAGTTACTGTTTACCCTGCTCAACTCTTGTTATTGTATTTTCACAGACTGAAATTAAACGCATAGTAATTTTATTGACATGATCCGTTTTAAAGTTGGAATAACTTATAAATTAGGAAAATAGGCAATTAGTGAAAATGTTAGCCACACAGAAAAAGGGGGAAGTGTAGACCAATCAATCCATCAAGCCTTCAGCACTATAAATATGATCATGGCTCACCTTGGGTTCCACTGCACTTCCTTGCTTGGTCCCTAAATCCCTGGATTCCCTGAGAAACCAACATTCTTCGTAAGCTAACTTTAAATGTATTCAATGATAGGGCATCCACAGAAGCCTGGGTGGAGGATTCCACAGGCTTACAATCATTTGAGTGAAATAATTGTTCCCCATCTCAGTGCTAAACAATCGCCCCCTTTCCTAAAGTCTGTGTACCAGTGTTTTACATTCTGTGACCAGCAGAAACACTGATGGCCCTTCAGAATCTTGTATCTTTCAATGAAATTACCTCTCATCCTTTTAAACTCCAGAGAGGATGGACCCAGTTATTCAGCCCTTCATAGTAGAAATCTCCAGGCCCCAGGACATTTCGTGAATTTTCACTCCACCATCTCAATGAAAATACCTCCACCTTTAAAGATGAGAAACTGCACAGCAATCCTGATGTGGCATCAACCAAGCCCCGGTGACTGTAAGTATATGTACCATGACTTCTTTATTCCTGTACCCATGTACCCTCACAATGTAGCCTCACAAACCATTTGCTTCTTAATTGCGTTGTAACTTTCTGCATTCTTTAAAGTCTCATTGAACATGTACAAGTTTTGAATCTTTTCAAAAAAATCAGATTATTTTTCATATGCTCAAGTATTTCCTTAAATTCACTCGATTTACCATTTTGTTGCCAAATCTGTCTATGTCTGATTAGCCTCCTCGTGCACTTCCAATTTACATTTCCACCTCACTTTGTATCATTAGCAAACTTGACTACTTTACTCTCGGTCTCCTCACCCATTGTAAGTAGCTGAGGACACAACACAGATCCTTGCAGCACTCCAATATTCTGCTTGACAACTTGAAAGTGTTGTGTTAACGCTTGCTGTCTGCTCCCTGTCCATTGACAGGGGAGGGGGTGATGTAGTGTTAATGTCACTGGATTACAAATCAAGAAACCCAGGTTAATGTTGTCGGCACATGGTTTTGGTGACTGTGTTACCGTTATTGTAAAAACCCACCTTTCCAACTAATGTAACAAGGTGGAGAGCTGGATGAACACAGCAGGCCAAGCAGCATCAGAGGAGCAGGAAGGCTGACGTTTTGGGCCTAGACCTTTCTTTAGAAAATCTGAAGAAGGGCTTAGGCCCGAAACGTCAACCTTCCTGCTCCCCTGATGTTGCTTGTTCTGCTGTGTTCGTCCTGCTGTGTTCATCAGGTCTACACCTTGTAATCTCAAATTCTCCAGCATCTGCACTTCCTACTATCTCTGGTGCACTAACGTGCCTTAGGAAAGGAAAGCTGTTAGTGTACTTATGACTCCAGATACACAGAGTCGTGAGGTTGTAGCCTTGCCCGCTGAGCTGATGAGTTTATTGCTGATGTTTTGTCGACCTGCTAGGTAACATCATCAGTGCACTTCCGGTAAAACATCGGTGTCCTGTACTGCTTGTTATTGATATGCTTCGGTTTGCTGGGGTGGCTGACATCACTTCAAGTTCTGTTTCTCAGTGGTTTGTGTATCAGATGCAGTTCAATGTGTTTGTTGATGGAATTCTGGTTGGAATGCCAGGCCTCCAGCAATTCCCTGGCATGTCTTTGTTTGGCTTGCGCTGTTATGAATATGTTGTACCAGTTGAATTTGTGTCCTTCTTTGTCCATGTGTATTAAGAGCAGTGAGAATTGATCTGTGTTTTGGTGGCTAGTTGGTGTTCTTGTATCCTTATTGTCAGTTTTCCTCCAGTTTGGCCTGTGTAATGCTTCTCACAGTCCTTGCTTGCTATCTTGTACATTCCATCAGTTTCAATCGTTGTGGGTGTCAGATCCTTTATGTTCGTCAGTAGCTGTCACATGGTGGATGTTGGTTTGTGGGCTGCCTGTGGGTCTGAGTAGTCTTGTGGTCATCTCTGATATGTCTCTGCTGTACAGTAGGGTGACTAGTACGTCTGACCATGTTGTGTCTTCTGGTTGTGGCCTGTCGTGGAATCCTCTGGATACCTCCGGAGGTATCAGGATAGACCACAAACCAGCACCCACCCTGTGACAGCTGCTGACAAGCATAAAGGATCCCATACCCACAACTAATAAAACTAATTTAATATTCAAAATAACATGAAAGGGCTGTGAGACCGTGGGAACTGGAAGGAAACTGACAATAAGGATCCACATAGTGTGGCACGGTGGCTCAGTGATTAGCACTGCAGCCTCGCAGTGCCAGGGTCCCAGGTTCAATTCCAGCCTCGGGCGACTGTCTGTGTGGAGTTTGCACATTCTCCCTGTGTCTGTGTGGGTTTCCTCCGGGAGCTCCGGTTTCCTCCCACAGTCCAAAGATGTGCAGGCCAGGTGGGTTGGCCATGCTAAATTGCCCGTAGTGTTCAGGGGTGTGTGGGCTATAGGGGGATGGGTCTGGGTGGGATGCTTCAAAGGGCGGTGTGGACTTGTTGGGCCGAAGGGCCTGTTTCCACACTGTAGATAATCTGATCTAATCTAATCTTTAAAAAATCACCAACTAGCCTCCAAAAGACACGATAAATTCCCACTAGCCTCAATACACACGGACAAAGAGGGGCACAAATTCGACTGAGTCATCCATAATAACACAAGTGAAAGAGAGACATTTCAGGTAATTCCTGGAGGCCTGGCATTCCAGCCGGAACTCCAACAACAAACACATTGAACTGTTTCTGACACACAAACCACTGAAAAACAGAACCAGAAGTGATGCCAACCACCCCAGCAAACCAAGGCATAGAAATAACACGCAGGGCAGGACACCGACGCTTCACCAGAGGCGCACTGACAATGTTACTTAACAGGGTGACGAAACATCTGCAATCAAACACACCGGCTCGGCGAGCAAGGCTCCCACCTCGTCCACAACAGGAGCTACAAGCCTTCTCATAAACTTGATACACTTGATCATCACTGCTCTCTGCTTGGTGAGTAGTCATGGGTGATAAATGTTATCCTTACTCCTGATGTTATCCTTGCTATCTTCTATCTATTTTAATTTATTGCTTCCAATTTCACGAGCCCTAATTGTATTTACTAATTTTGTATTATCATATTGAATGTCTTTTTTAATTGAGGTGCATTACGTCTATTAGTTCCTCTTAATCTGTGCTACCAGATACAGGATTTCCATTTTGGAACACCATGCTGACTTGTTACAATCATGCGACATGATTCTCAGCACATTACTGAGGCACTTATTAGCAGGTTCTGACTGATGTCAGCTGACTGGCTTGCAGTTTCCTGCTTCCATTTGACTTTATTACATTGGTCAACTTTCAATCCATGATCCAATCATAAATCTAAGGAGTTTGTAAGAATTGTAGCTGGCACATCCACTCTCTCTGCAGCCATTGAGTTGAGAACATGAGGAGAGAGTTGGTCAGGCCTGGGCATTTTTTTGGAATTTAATTCCTTAAATTTTCTCCAATATATTTCCTCGGCTGATGTACAGTGCTCCAATTTGGTTATTTTATTATTCATTACGTTACCCTCTGTTGTGTTTTGTTCAGGAATAAATGCCACACAAAATAATTGCATTGTGTCTCTGTTGTTTAAAAAAAAATCATGTCATGCCAACATTGTCTCTTGTCTGAGTCCTTTCTCCAAGAGGAGGGAGGGTGATTTTGCCTTTTGTGAAGTTCTTGGGACAAAAACAGAGAGTTCTATGTGTAGCCAGAGACATTTAGAATCAGAACTCACCTCGTTTCAGACTCTATCTGGCTGCACACCTATCTGTGATCTGGTCAGGTGAATAAAACATACAACATATTTTTCGAGGAATTGCACCATTTCCCTGGCCCAAGTAGATCAGCCAGCAGCTGCACTTTGGAATTCTAAAAGTGTTCCCCAGAGCAGCGTCCAGCAGCTGCTATGCTTGGGGGTCTATCTAATGAGTTTCTGACGTTATCTCATCTGTGGGGTAAAGTTTCGGGCCTTCCTGCAGGTCAAAGTGCAATAAGCCATGATGATCTTTGACATTTTCACACATAGGTATGTAAACGCTGCTGAATTCGTATCCTGGGTATCCTCTTCAGTCTTTGATGTGTACATATTTATATCTTCCACCGACTTCCACCCCACACGATCACTGATGCTGCAACATCTCACATCGACATTTTTCACGGGTGACACCAATCACTAAATACCCATCAGATTGTAAAGTTAACATTCTCAAGGAGTAATATAAATCTGAATTCTCTGAATAACAATGTCATTGACACCTACATTCATAATCCATTGGTGACCTTTCTAAATAATTATATTATACAATGGATAAAAGCCCTTCCTGATAGTCTATTAGGATAATCCACACTGTTATCTCTGACCCTAGTATCTGCAGTTCTTACGATCTCCTGATAATCTATTCATTATTCAGTGCCTTTCGTAAAATATGTAGGGGAAGCCAGTGATCCAGTGAAATACAATAGAACACTCCTGAAGTTGTTCTCAGGAAATATCAACGTTAGTTTAATTATTACCCTGCAGAAAATGTCACTGGTTATGTGGTGAGTGCAACCTCTTGTTTTCCTCTGCGTGATCTCACACATATCACTGTACAAAGATAAGCTGCATGTATTAAAAATACAATCAGTGCTGAGGCGATCTTCATTGACACAGATGGTGGTCCTGACAATTGAGATTACACAACTCTGTCTGGTGGGGAAGGGAGGATAGGAAGGGGGGGGGAAGCTTCAATCTATGAATCATGGCCCTCCATGTGCTGTCAGGTCCTAATTACAGGCAAGGTTATAGAGTAGGAATTATCCCATTTCTATGATTGTACTCACTTCTGTGCGGATCGGGGAAAATGGCACAGAGCAACTGAGGCAAAAGGTGAGAGTGAGAAACTCTACAAACTCTTCAATAAGAACCTCTCACAATTCCCCTCTATCATGGCTCAATACTTCCCCACAAATCACAAAGTTCTCTTATGGACCAGATCAAAACCCTTCAAACTATTCTGAAGACAGTCGAGATCCTAATTTTCTTATTTTAAAGTTAAATGTGAGGTGTTGTGTTCCAGATAAAATTTGATTGTTCAAACACTCCATGTTAAACAAAATACTATTTAAACACTTTGGTTAAAATACAACAAAAAAGAAGAACTTGGAACAACAAATCTATGGGAAAGCTGAATGGAAGAATAGATTATTTTACTAATAAACAGTAACAACTCGAAGATAGTAACATCCTATAAACACACCCTTGGCAAAAGGCAAATTCAGAATTCATGTGTCACATGTAGTTCTCCAATCCAGGAGGAAAGAATATTGCAGATAGATAGAGAACTCCAGCTTTCAGCTGTAACTGAGAGAGGGAAAATGCAGCGATTGCGTCTTCAAGACTCAGACAGAAACTGCTGAAAGCTAAACCTAAATTTCCTAGTTCGTGGGTGGACATTTGGTCAACAAATTCAGACAGTTTCTACTGTTCCAACGGTTGAAGAAAGCACCCATGAAGACACAAGCTGTTTACCTTCTCAGACTGCTTGGTACCAGTTCCCCCAATTTCTCTCGAAAAACAAATACAAAACGCACCTCTTGAAGTCATAGTACAGTCATCACACAACGGAATTTTCAAAAGTTGGATGTAAAACAGTACAGTTAAGTCCCATCCCACGTAATCCATCCATTCATCCATCCCTCCATCCATCCATCCATCCATCCAACTATCCAGCTATCCATCCCTGAACTTAAAAAAGAAAATAATCCCTTGTAATCATAAGCTCCTCTTGGAGTGATTAGGTCCATCTAAGTACAGCGCTCTCTCACACATCATGTGTATTCCTGCCTTATATACACACAGTCTCCCTTCAATATCATGATAGCATCACTGATTGACAAATCGAACATGGTTAATTGTTTAATGAACAAATACAGTCAAATAGTGCAAGTCATGAAAGGAATTGCTGAACAATTTGCATACTTCTATAAATTATGGTTTTGTTTAGAAACACGGATGATTGATGGTGGTTAATAAAAACTCACATGAGTGTAATTGCATCTCCAGATGAAAGATGAAAAAATATAAACTGCATCCTCCTTCCTCAAGTGTAAAGGGAGATTTAGGGGCCTTGTGGTGTAGTGGTATTGTCCCTATCTCTAGGCCAGGTGTCCAGGTTCAAGTCCCACCTTCACCATAATATATCTGTACATGTGGATTAAAAAAAAATCCATAGGACAACTTGGCTTAGTGTATGATATTTACCTTTCATCCACATATTATTTTGAACAAAACTGGTATTTATTCGAGAGATTACTGAGTAATGGGAAGGGAGGTGTTTTCACTTAGTTGTTGCCAGAGTGTCAATGTTAAGCAGTAAACCCCCTTTTTCTACAGCATCCAAAAAGTATTCCTTCAGGATAAGGGTGAATTTCCCAGAGTCAAAGTGAACTCTTGATGCTGCTTTCCAGAGGAGCTTTAGCGTTGATTTATAGATATTTTCAAAGCAATCAGTTCAGAGATGTTATTATACATTTCTGGAGCTGATGGGACCTGAAGCCTTGCTTCCTGATCCAGAGGCGGGGTCATATCCCAGGCAGACATGCGTCCATTTATGTTGAAGCATTGACTATTTTTCCACACATGGAAATGAGCCAAGCCTGTATTATGTAGCAGCCAGTAGACAGAGAGAAGACTGAACTGAATCTTAAGTCAAATACAATGGAAAGCGGTGTTGGCTTGTAAGTTAATGATCTTGATCCAGTGTGTCATGGAGCAGGACTGTGTACATTTTGCTCTAACGCTCCTTGTCCAGAGGTAGAGATACCATCACTGAGCCACAAGCTCATAGGTTAGGAGTAAATATTGTACATAGTCAGCTTTGCTAAGCAGATTTTCCACAAAAGGAATTCTCCATGATGATCTCAAAATAATTCCTGCCCCTCCATATCACCATGCAAAGCTTAGAATCTCAGAATCATTATAGGAGAGATAGAGGCCATTCAGTCCATCAAGTCAGTGTTGACACTATCCCCACATTTACCATAGTTAACCTACCTAGCCTGCACATTCCTGGACAGAATGGGGTAATTTATCACGATCAATCCATCTAACCTGCACATGTTTGGGCTGTGGGAGGAAACCAGACAAGCCAGACGTAACCCATAGAGATGTGGGGAGAATGTGCAAACTCCATACAGACAATCGCATGAGTGTGGAATCAACCCCAGATCCCTGGCACTATGAGACAGCAGTGCTATCCACTGAGCATCTGTACCACTTATTGTCTTAATCCGAGATGGTGGCACAGTAGGGTTCTTGAATTGGAGGTCATCCAATCCAACCGCTTGTCTTTCTTCTTTTCATGCATTTTTTATTTTTATTTTAGCTTTTTTTCAGTTTTCTTTTTCTCCCTACTTACCTGTCGAAGGGATTTTGTTCGTGGAGGCAGTGGCAGTGACAGCAGCAGTTGTGGACCCAGAATGTGGGCTTCAGCAGCTGGCCATGAGGCAGTTGATGAGCCCAGGCAGAACTCTGGCTGTCAGCAACATCATAGAAGTGGCTTGGAGCCAGGAGCAGCACCACAGCAGGTCAGCAGTCAGTGGTGAGACGGCAAAGCGATAACGCGGGGGACAAGAGGTTGAATCC
This sequence comes from Stegostoma tigrinum, assembly GCF_030684315.1. NCBI lineage: Eukaryota > Metazoa > Chordata > Chondrichthyes > Orectolobiformes > Stegostomatidae > Stegostoma > Stegostoma tigrinum. The sequence continues at coordinate 38,680,871 of NC_081383.1, forward strand.
AGCATGGGAGAGAGATTGAGCCCTCATGGGGAATGCTCAGTGTGGAGCTACTGCTGGCCCATGGCTAAAGAAGGACCGTAATTTGGAAATTTTAACCTTACTTTTTATTCACTATTTTATACTGAGAAAAACTCTTGTGTTGAACTTTTTAACTTCTTTATTTTTGGACTCTTTACCGAAGATCTTGTATCCAGTACCTTGTAGCTCACATGGCAGCTTGAATGTCGGCATTGTAAACCTTTCACTGTACTCCTGTATCCCTGTACTCGAGTACAAGTGACAATGAAACCCATCCTGATTCTACTTTCCGATCTCTGTGACCCACTGTGCCATTCAGTTCTCGAAAACTTCTTGGGTTTCCTCAGAGTCATTTTAAGACTAACGTGATGAATCATGGGACTTTAATGTTGTCCATTTCTTTCCAACGCCGTTAATATGAACATGATCCTTCTGTTTAAAGTTGTGTGATTTACATTCTGTTCAGCACCAGCACTCTGTGTTGTCTTTCTGAGGAGGGGCAGCTCAGAGTTACTTTGCACTGAAGCATAAATAACATTCTACACAGAGTTTTATTCTTCCTACATCATGGGCATCATTGGCAATGCCAGGATTTTTATGCCCATCCGGGTTCGTTACAGCCAAGTGCTTGCTTGCAGAGGGTAGTAAGGAATTGTTGCTGTGGATCTGAAGACATAAACATCCAGTCACATACAGCCATCCGTAGATGGAATTTTACATCAATTAATGGTACTTTTACAATCACCATTAATGAGACTCGCTCTTGATGCCACATTTTTCAGAAAGTCGCACGACTAAATGAATTTAAATTCCGTCAATTATAGAAGTGGGAATAGTGAAGTGGAGAAAGAAAATCCAATTTAGCCATAAATAATCTGGGATATAGAACATGAATCAGACTCAAGAGGTATGCATGTGGAGCACACATTTTGCTTCAGTTAAGCATCGATAAAGCATGTCACATTTAAACTAATCTATTTGTCTTTATCTCATCAACTTCATTTATATCTGACAAATCCAAGGAAACACTGAATCAAGTCATGGAAATTTTCTTGATACACAATAGGCAAATAACAGGCTTTATTATCAAATATCGTTCTTGCTGCATATAAAGAATGTACAAATTAATTTTAGCTTTCCTAAGAACTGAAGTATCTCACCCTTTAATGCAAGTGGGATTGATTTCCTGAGATTGTCTCTCACTCCCTCACCATTACATTGGTGGTTCCACTGGAAAAAGCCTCCTCAACTAATTTTTTCCCTGTTGGAAATACAGGGAGAAATTGTGCCAGTTACAGGAAGATCAGAGCAATACAAATAGAGAACTGATAACAGAAATGGATCATGTTTGGAAATTGTGGTTTAATGATTATTCAAAACTAATTTAACAAATGTTAAGAATTTTGGGAAGTTGCCTGAATTGTAACACTTCATTTCCCTATTTCATGCTCCAGCAGTTCATTTGCAGAATCCAATATCCCTCAGAATTGCCATCTTGAAGCTCTGCTTTAAGTTTGCAGGGAGCACACAAATCTTTACATCGTCCTCACAATGTTCACCTGGAAAAAGTGACTTGTCCTTGAAGTGAATAGATCGAGCCCTATAAATATTGGTAATAACATCAGGAATGCTGTCCCTGAATTTGAACTAACTCTGTATCTAATAAGTTACATGCCAGCAGCTTGGAGGGCACACGTCAATAGATTGTTGGAATTGAGAGTGTGCTAAGTAAATACTTCCACATTCAATCAAGATACACTAACATCACGGCAAATCTTTTTGTAACACTTTTTACTTTGTAATAATGCACAGTGGAAGTAAGTTTAGTTGAGGCACACCAGAGGCCTTTGCATGATTATTTGAATTGAAAGAGTCTGCAGGTTTATTTGAAAAGACATTAGATTGGCGCTCAGTTAAAAAGTTCATGGAGCTAGTGCAGACATAATGGACAATTCTGTGGCTGAATCTTATCAAAGTTTAGCCAATTGTCAATTTAGTTGATTTACACTGAGGGCTCCTCACTGAGAGTGAGATTTCTCACCATATCATCCCAAGTTTGACTCATTCCCTCCACCTCCCTCATGACAATGCTTTTGCCTGATTCTGCTACTCACCATACCCAGATAAACATCCCAGAGCTCAGAGATCCATATCACTCACTCCTGCATGATCTTTAAACTCAGCTGTGCGTTCGGATGAGCCCTGTCAGTCTGGTGCTGCCAGACACGGCTTGTACATTTGCCCCAGACCTGGCAGACAAGTGGGACATGGGGCATCACTTGTGAGTAGGAACCTTGTTAAACCCCTTCTGGAAATTCAAATACAACACATCTACTGGTTCCTTTCTGTCTTCTCTAATTAAGACTTACTCAAAGATCTCTAACAAATTAGTCAGACAGCATTTCACTTTCATGAAGTCATGCTAATTCTGCTTGATTAAATGATGATTTCCCAAACCTTTCCCAAACTTAAAACTGATTCCAATACTTTTCCAACAATGCACATGAGGCTCATTGGACTAAAGTTTCCCGATTTTCATCTCCTTCCATTTTGAAGTGGGGCAGTTTTCCAAATCTCTGGCACTTATCCGGAATCCAAGGATCTGGAGCACTGTGAGTAGTTTTGAACCTATTTCAGGAAAGATATAATTTCATTGGGGGCAGTTCAGAGAAGGTTCACTGGGATGCTCCTGGCTCTGGAGAGATTGTTTTATGAACAAAGTCTAACAGGTCGGAGCTCAACTCATTGGAATTTAGAAACAGGGAGAGGTGCTCTCATTGAAACATCTAGTATTTTTAAGTGGCGTGACAGCATTAATCCTGAGGTTGTTTCTCTAATGAGGGAGTCTAGGACTCAAGGGCATGGTCCTAGAATTTAGTCGTGCCAATTTAAGACTGAGATATAAAGGAATTTCTTCTCTCAGAAGGTTGTGAGTCTTTAGAAGTCCTTGTCACAGAGAGCTTTGAGAGCAGAGTCTTTGTGTCTAAAGCTGAGATAGATAGAATCTTGATCAGCCAGGGAAACAAGGATTATGGGAAAATGCAGGAAACTGAATGTGAGGTGTGTCAGATCAGCCGTAATCTTATGGAATGGAGGAACAGGTTTGAGGGGCAGAAAGGCCTATTCCTATTGCTATTTCTTCTCGTCTTGTTTTCCTCACTCATCCTCGTGCACCTCTGGCACAATACTGCTGATTATACAAGATCTTTGTCCTGTCTACCTGCTTGCTCACTCACTCACTCACTCACTCACTCACTTTTTCACTCACTCAGTCTCCTACCAGTTGAAAATGGGAACAGCAGATGCTGGAGAATCCGTTCATATTCCGCTTGGGAACCCTGCAGCACAATGGTATCAATGTGGATTTCACAAACTTCAAAATCTCCCCTTCCCCACTGCATCCCGAAGCCAGCCCAGCTCATCCCCGCCTCCCTAACCTGTTCTTCCTCTCACCCATACCCTCATCCCACCTCAAGCCGCACCTCCATTTCCTACCTACTAATCTCATCCTGCCCCCTTGACCTGTCCGTCCTCCCCGGACTGACCTATCCCCTCCCTACTTCCCCACCTATAGTCTCCTCTCCACCTATCTGCTCCTCCATCCATCTTCGGTCCGCCTCCCCGTCTCTCCCTATTTATTTCAGAATCCTCTCCCCATCCCCCAAATCTGATGCAGGGTCTGAAGCCCGAAACGTCAGCTTTTGTTCTCCTAAGGTACTGCTTGATCTGCTGTGTTCATCCAGCTCCATACTTTGTTATTTTCTACTAGTTGACGCATCTTCTGTACATCAACTCAACCCAGGCCTCTCAGTATTCTGTAAGTTTCAATGAAATCCCCTTTCACTCTTCTCGGGCCTAGGCTGGCACAGTGGCTCAGTGATTAGCACTACTGCCTCACAGTGCTAGACACCTGGGTTCAATTCCACCCTTGGGCAACTGTCTGTGTGGAGTTTGCACATTCTCCCCCCTGTCTGTGTGGGATCCCTCCTGGTGCTCTGGTTTTCTCCTATGGCCCAAAGATGTGCAGGGGAGAGATATTGGCCATGCTGAGTTGCCCATGGCGCCCAGAGATTTTTGGGTTAGGTGGGTTAGACATGGGAAATGCAGGGGCAGGGGAATGTGTCTGGGTGAGATGGTCTCTGGAGGGGCGATGTGGATTTGTTGGGCCAAATGGCCTGTTTCCACACTATCGGGATTTTATGTTTCATAAATTCCACCATGTGCAGACCCAAAGTCCTCAACGTTTGTCATATGACAAAACTTCCATTCCAAGGATCATTCTTTTGACCCTCCTCTGGACCCATGACAAGGCCAGCACATCCATCCTTAGATACAGGGCACAAAACAGCTCACAATATTTCAAATGCAGTTAAACCAGAAACTTATACAGCCTCAGCAGTGAATCCTTGCTCTTGTATTGTAGCCCTCTCAAAATGAATGCTAACGTTGCATTTGCCCTTCTAATTATCAAATGAACCTGCATGTTGACCTTAACAGAATTCTGAACTAGGACTCCTAAATCCCTTTGTTCTTCAGATTTCCAAAACCTTTCCCATTTATAAAATCATCTAATCCTGTTCTTCCTACCAAAGTGCATTACGTCGCACTCGCCCACATTGATTTCCATGTGCCGATGTTTGCCCATTCTCCGAGCCTGTCGAAGTCCATCTACAGCCATCCTGCTTCCTAAACAATATCTGTCACTCCACCTGTCCTTTTGTTATCTACAAATTTAGCAACATTGTGCTCAGTTCCTTCATCCACATTGTACAAAGCTCTATAAACATTTGGCTTATTTGAGTGAGTGAAATGTGTGAGTGAGCAACGAGTATGGGTCTGAGGGGTATTGTGGTGGCTACGTCAGAGGCATAAATACACTCCTCATTTTTCACTCTTGACAGTGATATGATGAAGTTTGAATTTCTAAAATGAAAATTTTCATTTAGTCGTGGAGAGCCAACATGGATTCATGACAGAAAGATCATGCCTGTCAAAACTCATTGAATTCAGTAAAAATATGGAATTCAGAGCCTAATGTGTGACTGTAAAGCCTGAGGGGCTGAATGGCCTACTCCTGTTCCTTCATTCTTCTCTTGCTGTCTACATGAAGGAGAATGTGGTGATGTGAAAGCTACAAATCATTATGATGCATTCACAGCTCCGACACAGGCCTTTCAGCCTCTGAGGTCCATGCTAGTGTTTATACTCCACATGAGCCATGTGTCAGGCTAATCAGGGCAGGGCCTAGACTGTTCATAGTAGGGTCCTGGAGAGTGTTGTCGAGCAAAGAGTCCTGGGGTGCAGGTGCATTGCTACTTGAAAGTGGAGTTTCAGATAGGCAGGCTAGTGAAAAATGCATTTTGGCACATTTGCCTTTATGAGTCACTACATTGAGGAGTTGGAATGTCATGTTGTGGCTGTTAGGCCACTTTTGGGATGCTGCATTCAAATTTGATCTCCATGCTACAGGAAAGATGTTGTGAAACTTGAAAGTGTACAGATAAAATTGCAAGGATGTTGCCAGGATTGGTGGGTTTGAGCTACAGAGAGAGGCTGAATAAGCTCGGGCTATGTTCCCTGGAGCGTTGGAGGCTGGGGATGACTTTATAGACATTTACAAAATCATTGGTGGCACGGATAGGGTGAACAGTTAAGGTTTTCTCCCGAGGGCAGTGGAAAGATTTAGAAGAGGTCTAAGGGGTAACGTTTTGATACAGAGGGTGGTTTCTGTATAGAATGAGCTGCCAGAGGAGGTGGTGGAGATGGGTAATTATAACCTTTAAAAGGTGTTTGCATGGTTCTATAAATAGTTTTAGATACAGACCAAATGCTCTCAAATGGGACTAAATGAATTTAAGATATCTGGTCAGCATGGACGAGTTTGGCTGAAGGGTTTGTTCCTGTGCTTTACATCTCTGTGACTCTTTGACACTAACAGCCTTCTCCCAACCCTTGTTATCTCACCCAATCAGCTTGTCCTTCCCTTCCTCTGCGCCCCCATCTGCTTATCTAGTTTACCCACAATCCATCTCTGCTCTTCACCTCAACTCTTCCTGTGGCTGTCAGTTTCACATTTTAAACAGCCTCTGGGTAAAACAGTTTCTCAACAATTAATGGCCTGTTGTGGTTTAAAGAATGTGACTTATCATCATAGACATCTAGGGAATGTACCAAAATGCTGACCCTGGGCGGTGATGTTCACATCCTTGGAATTAATGAAATAAAGAGAATTGCATGAAAAGTCTAGGCTCATAATCATACAGAGGTTTGAACAATGGAAATATTAATTGGTCAGAAGAGGTTGGTGAAGTGGAGAAGGAATATCATTCTGATAATTTATGCAGGATAGCTTTGTAACCCAATTTTAAAAAAAGGTGAATAAGGGCATGTTCTTGGAATTAGAAGTGGGTCAGGGGGAGAGCTGTGTGGTTATGGGAGGTACCTTACTTTCAGGAAAATGTGAGGTGTAAGTTCTAATAGTGGGAGGAACTTTTGCTAGGGGCAGGCCAGGCTGTTCATGAGCTTACAGTCTTCTCAGCTCACCTCAGTGTGTGCACAAGTAAAACACCAAATCCCACCACCAGCTCTGAAGGAAGTTCTGCCCTCTTGCTGGAACTTTCCAGGTTCCAACTTCCAGGGGCTACACCCAGAAAGTACTAGAGTTAGCACTTCATTGTGCACTCCTGAAGAATCAGCCAGCCTGTATCTGGCATCCCCACATGCCTAAGACCAGAGGCAAAGTGAATCCATTCCTCAGTGCTCTCTCGATAACCAACCTCGGAATTAAGGGTTATTCCATTTCATGGCGATGTCAGCAGGAGGCTATCCCAAGGGAGCATTGACTAAATACACCGGAAAGGTCAGCACCTTTGGGTGATTCAACAGCACCTGGAACCAGTGTTGCAAAAAGATGACTGATCTGCTGCACTCCATTGGAGTATGTTCCATTGTCTATTAAATGGTAACTCACATCCACAAGGGCACGAAGCATTCAATGTTTGTGACTGCAGAGGATGGACACACAGAGGTTATCAGTCAGGTACCTTCCATCAGATGCCTCATGTGCAATCAATGTCTGGCAGTTCATTGTAGCGCATCGGCCCTCAGTGAATGAAACAGGGGAAATAATAATGAAGAACGAGGAAATGGCAGAGATTGTTTTTAAATACGTTGCAACAGTCTTTCCAGCAGAAGACACTGATATCATTCCAAAATTGCAAAATATTCAAGGACAAAAGGAGGTGAGGAAATAAATGCAGTAAATATGACGAGGGATAATGTATCAGGCAAACTGATGGGGCTGAAGATAGGTAATGTTCCTGGACCTGATGGGATACATCCTCGAACACAAAAGGAGGTAGCTACAGAGACAGTGGATGCACCAGGAGTAATCTTCCAGGAACCCCTGGATTCTGGAAAAGTCCCAGAGATTTGAAAAGTGTGAATGTAACATTTTTATTTGAAAAGGGAACAAGGCAAAAAGCAAGGAACTATCGGTTAGTCAGCTTAACATCTGTTACTGGGAAAATGTTAAGAGTCTACTATAAAAAGATGAAAATGCAGAGCATTTAGAAATATATAATAAGGTCAAGCAGAGTCAGCATGGGTTCATGAAGCAAAATGATGCCTGATATATTTTTGGAGGAGGTTACAAGCAGGATAGATAAAGGGATACAATTGATACAATAGGTTTGGATTTTCAGAGGGCATTTAACAAGTTACCACACATCAGGTTACTTAATAAGATAAGAGTCCATGATGTTGGTGACAGCGCATTAACATGAATAGAGGATTAACTAACTATGAAGGGATAAGTGGGATGGTTGTCAACCTATGCCACAGGAATCAGAGCTGGGATGTGACAATTATTTGCAATATATATTCATGATTTGGATGAGAAAAGTAAATGCTCTGTAGACGTCATTGAACAGACAATCTATTTGATCGAAAATGATCTTCTGTTATGTGGACCACTTAGGAGCATGCCAGAACTCGCTAGACGGGATCTCCAGAGTAATGCTCGTGTGCTTGCCCTGCGGAACTGAGCTCAATGACAGGGGACAACGTAGCAGAGGGGAAATTGGACCACCCATTGATCTCCTCAGACAAGAAAGAAGTGGAATCTGATACAGATGCTGAGAGAGACAACAAAAGTGATGTTCATGTTGAAGAAGTGAAAACGGTAGTTAGGCAAAACAGATAGGCCCAAGTGAACCAAACAGCAACTAAATTTGAGTGAGAATGAGCCAAATAACCTGATTCCATACTGTAGGGATTTTATGATCCTCGATCTCTAGATTAAGATGTCTGCACACTCAGAGCCATGAGTCTATGAGGTACTTCTCGTTTTAAAGGAATGTTGACTTTGTTACATGTGCCCTTTATGTTTCTTTCCTTTTCAATAAAATATGAAAATGCCATGCTTCAATTACCTCCCGCTCAATTTCCTGGACAAAGCTTCAGAATAGAGTTATGCGGGAATATATGGGAATTGTGCATTAATTAACTCAACCAATCCTTTATTGCTGAGACATTGTGGACTTGCTGAGTGCTGACTCAGAAGTCCAGCAGAAGGGTGTGCTCCCATGAGGTCATGTTCCTCCCAGATGGCAACAGAGACTAGCACAGCTCCATATGATACACATGTGAGTGTCAATGCCCTTCAAAGTTGACCTTAACAAAATCATAAACACTGCTGCCATAAATCAATCAGTCAAACAGTCAAACTGACTAAACCATCTGTGTCCTCCTGTAAGCTAAACCTTCTTCTTCACTTTTAACTGTGTAATGGGTGGTCTGGGCTGGCATGGTCGCATGGTGCCTGGCACTGCAGCCACACAGGACTGGGGACTAATTCCACCTTTGGGTGACTGTCTATGTGGGATTCTGCCAGATGTTCCAGTTACCTTCCACAGTCCAGAGATGTGCAGGTTAGGTGAAATGGCCTCATTAAGTTGCCACACAGTGTGCGGAGCTCTTTGGGTTAACTGTATGAAATATGAGTTTGCAGGGATAGGGTGGAATGCTCTTCAGACAACAGTGTAGACCAATAGACCAAGTAGCCTCTATCTACACTGCAGAGATTAAATCTTAAGACTACTCTTGCTCTCTGTTGGCAGGAACCTTTTTCAATTCTGAGAGCCTCAAACTCTAAAATTCTTTTTCACTTTGGATATATCTTCTGTAAATTTTAAATGTTTTACTGCGCTCATGTGGCCATGAGCCTTATTCTAATTCTAATTCCTACAACATGGATTCTTCACAAATTGGAAACCACTTTTGCTGAGGTGACTTGTTTCCCCACACTCCAAGCTTGATTTGTCTGAATTGAGACCTTGCATTTTGTCATCAGCTGAACAGTATAAATGATTTTAGCCAATAACAATACAGAGGTTCTCTCAGGCTCTTGAGTGAATCACATGCTCAGTTATACACAGAGGACACAGTTTTAATTTCTTTCTGATCTGATTTAAAAAGTATCTTCACAGAACCAACCTATGTCCATCTGCTTCTATTTTGAAAACTAAATCACAAAATCTAATTCTCATAACAGTACACCTTTTATCACAATGCATTGATTAATTTTTTTTTGACAATGCATTGTCAAATTTTAATGTTTTCAGTGAGTTGACATTCAAGTATCTGAGAATAGTCTGTGTTTCTGGAAATACACTGAACTACAGAAGCTCGTGGTGACTTTGCAATAAATACAACACAAAGCTATTAAGATGAAAGTGGAGGGCAAATGAAGAATATATAACCAGGATACTATTTGCTCACTTTGTAGTTTTTGCAGAATAATAGCTACATCATTTCTGAATGATTCTAATCTCTATATAATCTCTAAATGTTGTCCACTAACAACAAAGGTTTTCTTCCATTAGATTGTCCATCATGAAATTCGCTCTGTTTCTGGGCTTAGTGATGGTATGTATTCTGGCTGTAACCTCAGGCCACACGTTTGATTCCAGACTGGATGAAGACTGGAAAAACTGGAAATCACAACATGAAAAGCAGTACACCGGGGTAAAAGGGTAACTTTCTCCAGCAAGTATCTATTTCACACAATCAGCTCACTCTGAAAGGGTGGGATTCCACACATTTCACAAATTATTGAGAGATAGTAGGAACTGAAGATGCTGGAGAATCTGAGATAACAAGGTGTAGAGCTGGATGAACACAGCAGGCCAAGCAGCATCAGAGGAACAGGACGGCTGATGTTTCGGGTCTGGACCGTTCTTCAGAAAAGACCCTTTCTGAAGGAGGGTTCAGACCCAAAATGTCAGCTTTCCTGCTCCTGTGATGCTGCTTGGCCTGCTGTGTTCATCCAGCTCTACACCTTGTTATAACAAATTATTGACAATTCTTATTTGGAGATAAAGTGGGAGAAGCAGTTGGAATGGATATATGCACTGAAATTGAAAATGCATTGGTGTTCATGGGTTCTCCCACCCTCTAACTTCAGTAGAAGATTGACCAAACTCACAGTGAAACATCAAGGACTTAGTGTATAACCTTCATATCCCAGAGGAGACAGAATGGAAGTTGAAAGGGGGGTTAAATGAGCAAGAGGCCAAAATCCTGAACCCTCATGGTGTAGTGAGCCTGTCATTCACTTACCCGAATTAAAATGTGGTGGAACGTCCCAATGGCAGGCATCAGCAAACCTATTTCATGTTTTTGCTTATCATTAAAAGGCCAGGTTGTAGGAAATAAGTTTTCCTTGCCCAGGGCATAATGAAGTGAAGGTGGGAATATGGGAAAGGCAATCACTGGGTAAGGAGGACCACTGTCCAGAAACTGAAAGAGCTCGGCCAGAGTAAAGTAATTGTCATCCATTCAGTGCACATATCCCATCTGTTCCTGAGGTTTGCATGGGATCCTCTTATATCTGAATCGCTCTGCAAAAGCATGTTTTGACAGAGTGATACCCCAATGATTGTCAATTTGTAATCAATAGATGGTGTTATTTGTCCTTCTGGTGCACAGGACACAGTTCATCCCCAACCTGTAATGCAGCCATATTCTTATATATAACAGATAGACAGTCACTCTCACTGTGACTCTGGCAGTTTAGGCCGGTTTAGCCTGAAGGGAGGGCTACCTACCACCATCCCTTGGGAACAGCCATCCTTGTCTTTCCCAGGTTCCCGGCAGACAACTCTCCAGTGAGTCATCAATAAACTGCTGTGTCACATTCTGCCATGTTTAATACGTCTCAAAGGGTATGGGGTGACTGACACAGTGTGACTGATCATCCTTGCTCGCAGTGAGTAAAAATCTGTCTGGCTGCCCTTTAATTCTGGTTTATGTCTGGTGCCCAGCCAGACCTCACACTGTCACAGCAAGGGTTAAAAGTCCCTACCCACCTTCCTCATGGGATTTACTGTTCTTCTTCCAGATGCATGTGTGATGAGCAGAGAACCGTGTGACCATGGAAATAATGCCGAGCACCTCTGAACTGAAGTAACTCCTGTCTCTGTGCCCGCTACTAGATTGAGAGTACCTAATGCAAGGTTCTGCCCTCAATAACTCAGCTTACTGGGATTCCATTGGACCTTTGGTGAAATTACTACACAATCAGTAACAACACCTTTAGAAAGTTCAGACCAGCTTTAAAAAAAATTGTAGTTATTGAACCATGCATTCAATGTAATATTTTGATTTTAATATATTAATGTTCATAATTCAGAGTTTGATGGGAATGCGTAGAGTAATCGGATCAGCCATGATCTTATTAATAGTACAGAACAGACTCAAGGGGCCCAATGGCCTAAATTATATGCTCACATTGACATTGTCATTGTACACACCAATCTGAACACATCTGCATGATTAATGAAATAAAGGAGACAAAATCTAACTTGTGAAATGTAACATTCATCCTCCACGATCTAACTTTCTTCTGCTCACCCTCAAATGATTTGTTCATGATTAAAGATGTTGATCTTTTCCTGCTCTTTATTCCAGCTACACTTTCCACTTCACTCTCTCAGACTGGAAGATCAAACGGATTATGCCTTGTGTGCGGGAGTAAGGAGAATTGTGCAACTTCTCTGATATGGATCAAATAATTAAAACCTAACTGAAAGTTGTTAGTTCAGGTTTCATGCAGGGATTTATAAGGCTATCGTTTTATTTTATTTAATGAAAGATACAGACACCTCATTAATCTAACGTCTTTATTCAGGATGAAGAGAACTACAAGAGAATGGTATGGGAGGACAACATGAGATACTTTGAACAACATAACCTGAAGTACCCGATGGGGAAACACACATTCACTGTGGGAATGAATGAGTATGGAGATCTGGTGTGTACAAAATGTATCATCTGGGCTCTACTAGATGCTGAATTTTGTGGTGCTGTTACTAAATGAACAGCGTTATCATAAAACTTCATTTCAACCAAGAATTCAATCTCCCTCACCAACATATATTTCGGCAAGATAGGTTCTCCTTTCCATTTTACGTCCCATTACATTCTGCCTGCTTCTGTCAAACAGGTAGTTCCATGGGCTGGGACATTGTTCATATATCTGCAGTTCTTTCCAAATATAAAGCAGATAATGGACAGGTTCACCACCAAATTCAAGACAACAGTGTTGACAGTATTCAACACACCAGCTGCATGGATCTTCCCCTGGCCCTCACCCGCTACAGTGAGAACTGATACTTGTGTAACACTACTTCTCAGAGTGATCAGAAGTAGGAACACTGTCTGACTTTCTCCTCTTAGATTCAAGGGTCCTGAGGCCAATTGCAGACCTACTGCTTTAGCAGTGACCAGGAGTTTGTGGCAATGTTGATGGTGGAATGTGAGATGCTGTTTATCCAGACAGCTTGGTTAAACATTGATAAAGTCAACCATCATGGGGGAGATTTAACCCATTTCCCTCGTAATGAAAGTGCTTTGTAGCATTTTAATTATCATCTCCTCAAATTATTTCAAAGTGAGGCATACTTATAATCGCTGCTGCCATCTTGAACATTTGCACAATAGTCCAGATCAATGTTTTATCACCTTCAGGCCCTCTGTTCAAGTTTACATTGAACTGTGAAGAAACTGACTCACCGAACTTTTCTCCATTTCTTTATTTGAGGCAGTAGTAGTGAATAGGGCAGAATAGAACAGAAATTTATTGCCATCTGTACTTCAGCATGAAAAATGCAGTGAAAAGTTTTAGAAGTCACCACAGCATTGTACCTATTAGAGTGGAGTGCCAGAGCAGCTTTGATCTCTCGGTTGGTTAAACCCCGTGAACAGGTGACAACGTATCTCTGTGAGGTTATTGATCTTTGTCCAGAGCAATGTCCATTCAAAAGTTAATCATTTCATAAGTGAGTGTCATTGTGTTTGATCATTAGACCACTGAAGAGTTTAATGAAATCATGAATGGATTCTTCCAAGCTGAAGCTGATAACTCAACTGAAGAAGACGTTGATGAAGGAGATGATTTTAATGAAGCTGTTGACGATCTTGAATCTAATGAAATTGAAGAAGGCGATGATGATCTGAAACTCAGAGCTGTCGACTGGCGTAAAAGGGGTTTGGTTACTCAAATGAAAAGTCAGTTAACAATCAGCAGGAATTCTTCCGTTATTAATTACTTGTGAAAGCTCAGTCTGAAAAAAATCTTGAAGTTATCATGAGCTTGTCTCAACTGGTAAGCAAAGTTAATTTCCATTTTCAGATCCTATTTCCAGGTCCAGTGGATGCAGAGTCAAACCTGACCTTCCATCTGATCAATGGGGTTGTTGCCCTCATCTGAAATTACAGTCACAGCTATAGTACACAGTGACAACGCTAATGAAATATAGAGCGAGTTGAAGAATTTCTAATTTGAAATCAAACAGGACAGTGATCAAAGTGGAATTAAAAGAACAAGGACAATATTAAACTGGGAACATGGTACTACTTTAAGTTGAAGATTGGTTGAAACCAAAAGTATGGATAAACACCAGACTGGCATCCTGAGCAGAGATAACAGAAGTGCAAGGAAAGACAATCTGACACTTTGCAAGATTTGTTACAATTTTCAGTTCATTAACAGTGTGTGATCAAGATTAGCTCCTTTCTGAGAACTGCAGCTGAAACGCCCAAAAAGGAACATCCCATCCTACAACCTGTCAAAGGATTGTAAAAAGTGGTGTAACTTGCTCTTCAGCAACTTCTAGTGGTGAGATAAAATAAATTCTTGGCACTCACTTTACAACCAACAAGGAACAATTTATTTATCCAACTCTAACAGTGAGCAAATTAAAAATCTATTAACGAACCGAATAAACTCCCTTTCACTACGAACTATTCCCAAATAAAACCAGATTCTAATAGTATGCTGTTGCAATAAATATAAGTCCCATTTATATGAAAAAAGAATTTAGTCTCTTGAAATTACAGATAGGTTATGTGTCTTCTGTTCCGCCTTTGTCAACTCTTCTATCAGAAATGCCTTCTCTATTGATTCTGCTGTCAGGAATGTTAACTAGTTGTGCCATGGGTATCATTGCCACTTAGATAGTGCTTTCTCTAAGAAATCGAGGAGCTGTGAGACCCAATGACTCTCTCTTGAAAGCTGAGGACTGTTAGCTCTGGCGGATGTAAGTTAGCTCTGGGCTTTGTCCAGTTGTCCTCTTCTCTTACACGCTCAATGACATATCAATATTTCTTACAAAGGGATTGGGCCCATGTTGTCAAAACCAGCAGATTTAAATTTAATTGTTTTTTGATATCTAAGTGCCTGGTTCAAATTGATTGGCTACATTCAAAAGCTTGTTGTCTTGCTAAAAACTGCTGCTTGGCCTGCTAATTTCTGCCTTTCTATACAAATATTTTAATTCAGCTGCTCTCTGTGTACTTGCAAGCTTTCAAGTTGCTGCTCATAAACCTCCATTGTAAATCTTTCAGCACAGAAAAAGCACACCATCATTTCAAGGGACATCACCATGTTTCCTCCCCAGCATTTTACAAACACCAAATCCTAGCTTCTTGCCTCCCAATCCACCAGTACTCTACCCAACTTCGTAACAAGTTGTTGGGCTGAAGGCTGTTGGTGCTAAAGGCAGAACACACCAGCGCCTTCCTGAGTCAGAGATGAGGTAAAGCTTCCCTTTCTCTTTGATCAGTGAGCTTAGCAACAGCCTCACACATGCTCTACTTTGTCTTTTCCATTGTTCACAGCACACTTCATCAGAGCTTGTCTTCTTTTTGAACTCACTGTCATTTATTTTAAATTTTCTTTGGACATTGTTGAGGCTGCTTCTGGAATATTGTGTCCAGTTCAGGTTGCCCACTTATAGGAGGGATGATATTAAGCTGGAGAGGGTTTAGACGAAATTTACCATGATGTTGCCAAGTATGGATGGTTTGCTTTGTAAAGAAAGGCTGGATAGGCTGGGAATTTAGTCACTGGAGCATAGGAGGTTGAGAAGCAACCTTATATGAGTTTATAAAATAGTAAAAGGTGTAGATAAAGTTAATGGCATTTGTCTTTTCTGCAGGAGGTGGGATTTCATGACTAGGGAAGTGGTGGATGTGGGTACAATTACAACTTTTAAAAGACGTTGGATTAGTACATGAATAGAAAAGGTTTGAGTGGATATGGGCCAAGCACATGCATGTGGCAATAGTTTAGTTTGGGATTATGGGAGGCATAGATTGGTTGGTCAGAAGGGTCTGTTTCCAGGCTATACTTCTCTGTGACTCCATAGGCCAGAACTTGTGTCCCATTGCCATTTGCCATTGAGAATGTGTTGGTGAGTTTGCCTTCTCGAAATACTGCAGTACTTGGGTCACACTATGCTCCGTGGGGAAGGGAGTTGCAGGATTTGACTTAGCAACAGTGAAGGAATGGTGATACTGTTCCAAGTCAGAATAATGTGAAGCCAAGAGGGGGTTTTGCAAGTCTTTGTGCTCCAATGCACCTGTTGCTCTTGTCATTTCAGGTGGTATGTTTTGTGGGTTTGGAAGGTGTCATTCAGAGAATTGTGACTTTTTGCAGGGCATTGTGCAGATAATTAACTCTGCTGCCACTTGTGGTAGAGGGAGTGAAAATTGATGATGTTAGATGGGGTACCAACCAACCTGTCCTAGATAGCGTTGAATTTTTTAAGTGTTGTTGGAACTGCGCCATTTGAAGCAAGTGGAGAATTTTCCTTCATACAACTGAATTGAGCTTTGTAGTTGGTGGATGGGCTTTGAGGAATCAGTAGATGAGTCGTTTGTCACAGAATTCTCTGCCTCTTACCTGCCCTTGCAGCAACAGTGTTTATAAAGCTGGTGCAGGACAGTTTCTGCTCAATGTCAATCCCAGAACTGAGGGAAATTCTTGATAAAATTGTCAAGAGGCAATGTTTAGATGCGGTCCTGTTAGTTGACACATTTGTGGTGCAAGTATAACTTGCTACCTATCAACCCAAGCCGAGAACTTGATCACAGTTTGATGTGTATGCAGAAAGACTGCTTCAGCGTCTGAAGAGCTGTGAATGTATAAACATCAGCAAACGTCCCCATTTCTGACCTGAGGATAGGAGATGGCTAGATCTAGAACATTACTCCTGCAATTTGATTCACTCTGTTTGATAGGAGTTCCTGCAGACCTTTCCTGAGACTGAGATTATTAACTTGTAACAATCAGAACCACTTTATTTTTGCCAGGTATGGTTCTAACCAATGGAGACGTTTTCCCCTGGTTCCCATTGATTCCAGTTTTAAGAGGACCTCTTGCTGTCCCCCTCAGTCAAATGTGGCCTTGAAGTCAAAGGCAGTCACTCTCACCTCACCTCTGGGGTTTAGCTCTTTTTTTCATGTTTGAACCAAGGCTGTAATGAGGCCAGGAGCTGAGTGGCCCTGGTGGAACCCAAACTGGGCGTCACTGAGCAGGTTATTGCTGAGCAGGTGATGCTTGATAGCACTGTTACTGACACCTTCCATCACTTTACTGATGATCCTGGGTATACTTGCAGGCTAGTGATTGGTGGGTTATATTTATCCATTTTTTTAGAATTGGATCAGACATACCTGGACTATTGTTCGTATTGTTAGTTTGATGTCAGTGTTAACGTTGTATTGGAATGCCATGGCTATGGGACAAGGTCTGGAGTCCATGTTTTCAGCAGTATTGCTAGAACATTCTCAGATTCTTTGCACTTTTCATTGCCTTCAGCTGCTTCTTTTATCAAACAGAGTGAATCAAATTGATTCAAGCATAGCATTCACGTAGATGGCTCTGGGCCTCCACAAAGTTGAGACAATAGTTAGCCCTATCAGTATTATCATGGACAGGTATATCTGTAACTGATAGATTAGTGAGGATGAGGTCAATTAGTTTGTCCCTTTTGGTTTCCTGCCATAGACCTAGTCTTGCAGTGACATCCTTCAAGCCTTGCCCAGGTCTGTCACACATCAGAAGAAGAGTCCACACCTGAAACATCAGCTTTCCTGCTCCACTGATGCTGCTTGGCCTGCTGTGTCCATCCAGCTCTACACCTTGTTATATTAGAGGCACTACTGAGCCACTCTTGATGATGGGCATTGACGTCCCCACCCAAAATATATAGTGTGCCATTGTCACCTGAAATGTTTCTTCCAAATGATGTTCAATGTGGATGATCCTTGATTCATCAAATGAGTTTAGTCCAGCAGGTATTAATCAGTAGGAGCCTTCCTTGCCCATGTTTGCTGAAGCTGTTTGAATTAATGAGATCCCAATTACATGCTGAGGACTGTCAGGACAACTCACAGTAACTGTATACCAGCGTGCCATCACCTCTGATTGGTTGGGGCTTTCAGTGCAGCAGCAATTTCCAAATGGCCATTCCCAAAACCTTGTGGTATTTGCCACATCTGCCAGAAGAGGCACTTTTCTCAGGCAGCACGAAGGCTTAAATCATGTCAGCAACGAGTACTATTATGTCTGCTCAGGCATAATTACCAACACCTCAGGAGCTGGTGCAGATATCCCTGCTCCTTCTGAAAGCTAGGATAAAACTCCTCTCCACATACACACAGCAATGTAGCATCAGTGGAATGGGTACAATCAAATTTAAGGTGAACAGTAACTCTTTCAGTACCATTAACATGTGCAACATTTTCCTATGATTGACAATTATACAATCATGTACATGATGGTATTTCCTTTACCGGTGCCCAAGAACTCTGGCTTCATCACTTCATGGGGTCCAGACTTTTCAAAAACTCTTTCAGAACATAGAGCATAGAACATAGAACAATACACACAGGACAGGTCCTTCGGCCCTCGATGTTGCGCCGACCTGTGAACTAATCTAAGCCCCTCCCCCTACACTATCCCATCATCATCATCATCCATATGCTTATCCAAGGACTGTTTAAATGCCCCTAATGTGGCTGAGTTAACTATATTGGCAGGCAGGGCGTTCCATGCCCTTACCACTCTCTGAGTAAAGAACCTGCCTCTGACATCCGTCTTAAATCTATCACCCCTCAATTTGTAACTATGCCCCCTTGTACAAGCTGAAGTCATCATATGCACTCTGTTTGAATTCTCAAGAATGCTAGATCTTTAGTATCAGTGCTGAGAGCACTGGTTTTGATCTGTGGTTCATTTCTCCATTGGTGGATCTTTTATTTCTCAGATACTCTTGGCAGAAGAAGTTGCACTGTCTTGTTACCCCCTTTCCACTGTATGGGAGACCTTTAACTTGGTGAATGCCCATCAGCTAGAAAGTGTTTTCTTCCTTGCTGTGTGCCTTTCTGATACTTTTTGTGCTCCTTTTCAAAGTATCTAGTGTGGAAGCTTAAACTAGTCAATTCCTTCTTGTCAACCATTTCCTGAAACTGTGCCATTGACCTTGCTCTCATGGAGTCACATGCAGCCCATTCTCATTGGTTTCTCCATCAGGCTGTTTTTGTTAATTTCATTCGTGAGATGTAGGTATCACTAGATGAGCCATTATGTATTGCCATGTCTAATTGCACCTGGAAATGAGGAACTTGCCGGGGCATTTCGGAGGGCAGTTAAGGGTCAACCACATTATATGTCTGGAGTCATATATGGCCTGGAAGAGGTAAGGATATCAGATTTCCTTCCCTCAAAGATGTTAATGAAACCAATGTATTTCTGAAAAAATCGATAATGTGAACATGATCACCCAAGAGTGAGTAGTAATTTAAGAATCACTAGTGCTCCCAGGAAATGAGGAAATACCTGAATGATTCATTCATGATCAGAGTCCAGCAACACATTAAGGGAGTGAATTTCCAACAGGTCATAAAATGCTACAGACCGATCTCAGGGAGCTCCCAGCCTCATATGCGCAGCTGCCCTGATATACACGTGGAAATCCAATGGTGGTCATAAATCCCGTCACTCTGGCCCTCGCACTCTATGGTGTTTTGCACAAAGCCTGGGAAACACATGAAGAAAATTAATGAACATCGGTGATGTAAATCTGAGCTCCAGTTGATGATGGATGAAAAGAGGATTTTATTTTTACATCAGCATGTCTTACCGCGATTGTATTTCTGTCATTACCAGGGGCCCTGTGGCTCTTGCTGGGCTTTCAGCATGACTGGTGCCATTGAAGGACAATGGGCAAAGGTCTGTGGAAGACTGATTTCTCTGAGTGAGCAGAACTTGCTTGATTGTGACACAACGAGCCATGGATGCAGAGGTGAATATCAAAAGTCGGCCTTTTGATATGTGAGAAGAAACGACATTGAGTAGGAACCACAGCACAGGTAAATCACTCTACAATCTGTTTCAAATTCACCAGGTACAACATATTTATGGCATTCATGGTGTTAGACAGTGTAACCCAGCACTGATCAAATGACAGCTGACATCCTACTCTGGATCAATCCTTCGCTGAGAATCTGCTCCCAGGTTTCTGTCAGTGCCACTGCACTGGTAGCTTGAGGAAGGCTGAGAAAATATCAGCATTCAGGACAGGTCCAGCTCTCTCTCTTATTTCTCCCTTATCCTGTAATGACATCCTGAATCTCCACTGAAAACCTCCTGGTCTTGTGTGATTGCCAAAGAAAAGACAAGAGGGTGAGTGGTGGCAGGAAAAAGGTCCCAGGGTGTACAATGTGTATGATTGACATGTGGGAGGCTGTCAGTAATTCCTATTTCCCAATACCAGGTCCCTCTATAAAATAAGGACCCTCTTCTGGAGCTAGAAAGTGGCATCACAGCAATTTTCTTGTTGTGCTCCCTATATGGGTTCATGCCAAAAGCAGCTGGGGGAGACGTTCAAGTGGTCAACCATTGCTGATCTAAGAGCCTCAATTGCTGGCAGATTAAGCAGACCATTCAGAGAGTGACCATCACAGACTTGTTCAGGGTATGGCCAATTGCTTGTCACCCTCATGTCCAATTAGCTACTGCCTCTCCCACTGCAAATTCAGCACATGGCAGTGCATTAAATTCCACCCTGTTTTTTTTCTCTCTGGAAGCAAACTACGTTTTCAGTAAGGTAAATGGGTGAGACACTGGCCCAAACCTTGCTTCTAGTTTGGAAGAGGGAGACTCTTCAATAGTTACTTCTGGGTTATGAAACTTGGAGGCAGGTGCATGGCCATCATTAGATATGATGTTCCAAAAGAAAGGTCTTGCCTCATCTTCATTCACTCTGTCTGTCTCATGAAGTCAGTGGAGACAGTCAGTAATGTCTGTTTAATGGACAATAACATCAGTAAATATGGAAGCCGGATTATGCAGCACATTTTCATTTAAATATTTTGATGAGCAAAACACCGCATCATTGTGAGTGTCTGAGGCTGAAAACTTGTCGGTAGAACTTTGGCAAGCTATTCTTGAACATTAACTTTCAATATTTCCTTTTAACAATTAGCAAGGATCCTGCAAGTTTCAGAAAAATAATATTGTTGCCAAAGTCGCCAGATACAGAAACATACAAAGAGGAGAACGTTGTTTAGCGAGGGCTTCGAGAAGAATTGGACCAATCGCTGTTTCGCTTAATGCTCGTCCAAAGACCTTCCACTTCTATAAACAAGGTAAGAAATAGACTGTGTGGATAAGGTATATTAAATGGACAATCTACAAATTCCACATAAAATGTTTTCAAAGTCAAACGTCTGCACACATTCCCTGTCAAGTTGTTTGTTGGTGTTAATGCTGTCTCGATGTGTATAAGGGGAACTGTAAAGCTCGTCCCCTTATTCATGTTTCCCTCCTCCCCCATGCTACAGGCAGCCCAGTGCTGTCAGAAGCCATTTCAGTCAGATTGGAAACTGTGCTCAGGAATGGCGATGGGAAATTTACCCACTCCTTTTTGCAGTGGTGCAAGCAGCTCAGAAATTTTGCACTGTCACTAACGTAACTGACTGTGAGGTGCAGCTCAGTGATGATGTGCTGCTGAGTGAAGGCACACCTTGGCATTGAGCCCAAGTGTGAGGTTGGCACCACTTAAAGCAGTCCACATGACTGAAAGACAATCCTGTCCCCCTTCAAGGGACAGGGGCTTGAACACAAGAAGAAACTCTGAGCAGAACGGGAAATGAAAATGGAGCAACAGGCCAGGCAGCAGCCCCAAGGGTCTCTGAGACAGCAATGGGGACCTTAGTACAGGAGGTGAACACGAGAAGCGAGGTGCCCTTCCTTAGGCGAAGTATGGGGCCCTCCAGGCAGACATTGAGAAGGCAGAGAGAGCAGGTAGCTGTCACAGTCAATGCTACAGCTGAGATGTGGTTCCCCTGCACCATGGGGAGGACTCTATCCTGGCAATACCACTCTGCCTCCTTCTCTATGCTCAAAGGGAATAGAATGGACTGCCCTCAGAATCACACAAGAATCACACAAGTGCATGACACATACAATCAGATGGATGGCATTGCATATATTTTAAAAATGCCAATGACTGTCAAAAAAGCTCAATATCCCCATATTGCATGCACTAAGCAGAGATTGCTGCCCAGATTGATTGTCAACAGAATCTTTAAACAGTGTAACAAAGTCCAAACAGTTCATTCATCCTGGAAACAGGTTTCAATTTGAGCATGCTCTGTGCCACGTGGGTTGAGTTGTGTTCTCTTGGATAGCTTTACTGGTCAATGTCCTCACTTCCTTTATTGTCACTAGCTAGGTAGCATTTATTGCCCATCCTTAATTGCCTAAAGGGCAGTTAAGAAGCAATCACATTGCTGTGGGTTTGGAGTCACATATAGGCCATATCAGATAAGGATGACAGTTTCCTTCCCTAAATGACATCAGTGAACCAGATGGCTTTTTCCCTGACAATTGACAATGGATTCAAGGTCATCAATCGATTCTTAGCTCCAGATATTTATTAAATTCAAATTCCACCTACTGCCATGATGGGACTTGAACCCAGGCTCCCAGAACATTATCTGGGTTTCCAGATTTACAGTCCAGTGATAATACCACGAGACCATCACCTCCTTTCATCGTTGCTGTTAATGCCTGGTTTCATCTATATCCAAGACATTCCCCTTTCGTTAGTTCCTGTTGTGAAACATGCCACTGTGATGTGGCCCATTTTCACTGGGCTATTCTGCAAGACCCACACCAGACTGGGCCAAGCGTCAGAACCTTGTCTTAAATCAATGGTCTATTCCACTATGACCCTGGTGGAAATGTAGGAAGCAAAGTTTCTTTGTTCTTTGATAGTCTGAGGTTTTCCGACAAGTATCATCAGCCATGTTTGAAGGACGGGATGGGGGTTTCCCCTTATCTCCCAGCAAACAACCCTGCATTGCCTGAGAATCATAGAATAATACAGGAACCTGTGAGTTCCCTAAGGTACAAGAATCATGGCTGGATACCTCCAGCTTTGTCCCTGCTTGTTATGCAGTATGGATAGAGTGAGTGCCCTTTTCTGTTGAAAACCTCAATAAGTTGGTCACAATATGCACCCAAAACATTGCGGCTTCAGTAGATGGCAGCCTGAACCGAGGGCAAACCTGCAGAGGTGGCCCCAACACTGCCCACACTCCTTGCCTCTCCTCAAGACAGGGACGGGGGAGATTATGAGTAGAGATACTAGGAACTGCTGATGCTGAAGAATTTGAGATAACAAGCTGTAGAGCTGGATGAACACAGCAGCCCAAGCAGCATCAGAGGAGCAGGAAGGCTGATGTTTTGGGTCTAGACCCTTCTTCATGAGCAGTTGCAATTTAGGGAAAACGTCATCACATTGGGGAGGTGATGGTTTAGTGGTATTATCACTAGGCTGTAGATCCAGAGGCCTAGGTAATGTTCTGTGATAGCTTTAAGACAGATGTCAGAGGCAGGTTCTTTACTCAGAGAGTGGTAAGGGCGTGGAACACCCTGCCTGCCAATGTAGTTAACTCAGCCACATTAGGGGCATTTAAACAGTCCTTGGATAAGCATATGGATGATGATGGAATAGTGTAGGTGGAGGGGTTTAGATTAGTTCACAGGTCGGCGCAACATCGAGGGCCGAAGGGCCTGTTCTGCGCTGTATTGTTCTATGTTCTATGTTCTGGGGATCCAGGTTCAAATCCTGCCATGGCAGATGGTGGAATTTGAATTAAATAAAAATCTGGAATTAAGAGTCAAACGATGACTGTGAATCTATTGTTGATTGTTGGTCTGGTCTTCACATGACTCCTAACTTCCCTCTGAGCAATTAGGGATGAGCAATAAATGCTGGCTCAACTAGTGAGGGCCCTCCTCCCATGAATGAATAAAAAGAAAGCTACATCTGGAATGTAAGTATGTGCTCAGCATGAGGAGATATCCTCAGCTGCTTCCTGAAGTGGCCAGCTGTCTAAAAACATCAGGGTAGCTGTGGCCCTGACATCAGCTAGGCTGAGATAGCCATCCAACTCCTCATGAGGGCAAGCCCTGCTCAGGCAGTTCTCAGCTTGGAGTGAGAATAGTCTGGAGCAGTGCTTGTCCTGTCAGGCAAGACCTGTAGATGTGAGGTCTTCACAAGCTCCTACTCCTCACCCTCTGGATATTGCTGGGCTCACTGAAGTAGATGCAATTGCTCTCTTTGTCTGTATGCTCTTCAGAAATGAGGCAAAGCAGGGAGTCTCCAGCCAATGTGATGTCTGTGTGAAGTGCATGAGCTGATGACTATCAGAAGGAGAAGATAGTTTTAGTGACGGAACTTCACATCCATCACCCCTCCACTATGTCCTCACACAGTATGACCCAGAGGATTCTCAAGGAGGTCAATATCATGGTGCCAGAATCAGCTCTGAATAATATAACCTATCAAAGGTAAGTTTTACTACTGAAGTGTTTAGAATCATAGAGTCATCAAAACCAGGGGATTCAACACATTGGGTCCACATTGACCCTCAAAACAGCTTCCGACCCAGGCCTAGACCCTCACCCTGGCTGTGGTCAAGTAAATGCAAAGCAAATGAGTGCTGGGAGGGAAGGCATTGGAAAAAGAGGAAAAGAGAAAGTCTGTGAAAGGGAATTAGATGTGAATTGGTGCTGCAGGGTCAAGAGGATGGCAATGAGAGAAGCACAGTAAAAGGCCATGTGTTCCAGAGGAGATGAGGGTGGCACAGGTGAGGACACTGGGAAACATTAGTAAAAGTGAGACAGAGTAACATCAGAGGAGAATGTTTTGCAAAGAGCATTGTAGACCAGAAGACAATTTGAATGTAAAACACAACAATAAGCACAGGAAGGAAATTATGATTATATATTTGACAATTACATTACATTAAAGGTGAGTGTCTCCTTACAGGAGTTTACGCTGATCCAAGTTGCACCCAACGCCGTGGCCATGCAGTGCTCTTGGTTGGATATGGAAGGGAGCGTAGAATGAACTATTGGCTGGTTAAGAACAGGTATGTACGATGTAGAAACAACAAACAGCTAATCAGAGCTGGGGCAGTGACAAGAGCACTGGATTTATCCCTGGTGTTTCTGGGCTAGGGAGGGAAACATTCGCGAAAATTCCCACTGCTGTCCCAAGGCACTGAAGAAGGTGCGTAAAAATTCACAAGAGCGACGCTAGAACCGAAAGAATATATTTATCAGAAAATGTCAAACAGAGAGGAGCTTTGTTCTTCAGGAATAAAAAAAAGCAAAGCGGTAACTTGATAGAGGAGTTTAAGATAATGAAACGTTTGATAAAATAGGTGGAGCGAAAATATCTCCATTTGTGGGCCCTTCAAAATAGGAGCCATTAAAATAGTGGCAAAGCAGAATACTGTGGGGGCTGGGAATGTGAAATAAAAACAGAAAACAGAGAGCAGAAAACATTGGCAAAACTTCAGCGGGATCTAAAAGGAAAGAGAAAAGGAGTTAATGTTTCAGGTCTGACAACTTTCACCAGAACTGGAGGAAGTTAAATATGCAACAGTTTTGAACAAGGGGTGAGTGGGACAGAACAAAAGAAAAAGAGTATGAAAGAGAGGGGAAAACCAAACGGAGGCTTGGGGACCGCTTTGCAGAACACCTACGCTCAGTTCACAATAAAAAAATTGCACCTCCCAGTAACGAACCATTTCAACTCCCCCTCCCATTCCTGAGACGATATGTCCATCATGGGCCTCCTGCAGTGCCACAATGATGTCACCCGAAGGTTGCAGAAACAGCAACTCATATTCCGCTTGGGAACTCTGCAGCCCAATGGTATATATGTGGATTTCACAAGCTTCAAAATCTCCCCTCCCTCTCCTGCATCCCAAAACCAGCCCAGCTCGTCCCCGCCTCCCTAACCTGTTCTTCCTCTCACCTATCCCCTCCTCCCACTTCAAGCCTCATCCCCATATCCTACCTTCTAACCTCATCCCACCCCCTTGACCTGTCCGTCCTCCCCAGACTGAACTATCCCCTCCCTACCACCCTATGTACACTCACCTCTACTGGCTCAATCCCCACCTCTTTAACTTGTCTGTCTCATCTCTACCTGTCTTCTCCTCTATTCATCTTTGATCTGCCTCACCCTCTCTCCCTATTTATTTCAAAACCCTCTCTTCCTCCCCCATTTCTGATGAAGGGTCTAGGCCCAAAACGTCAGTTTTTGTGCTCCTGAGATGTTGCTTGGCCTGTTGTGTTTATCCAGCTCCACACTTTGTTATCAATGACAGAAAATACTATTTTCTGAAGCTAATGCAACAGGAAAAGCAAGAGGAACTAAAGATGTGTCTAGAATAAATGTATGGCTATCTAAAGGAAATAAATATGAAACAAGGAAATAAAATGGGAGTAGAATTTATAGTTTGAAATTGTTGAACTCAACGTTCAGTACAGAAAGCTTACATTGCCTGATCAAAAGCTGAAGTGCAGTTCCTCAAACTTATGTTGAACCTTTCTGGAACCTCACACAGGCCAGAGGCAGAGATGTCAGTGTCAGAGAAAGGTGAAGTAAAATGGGTGAACAGGGGGCACTTGCAGTGGGCAAACTGAGCTACTCAGAAAGCAATCACCTGATCTGCATTTGATCCCCCCACTGTACAGGTAACCACATTTGGAATGGAGATCAATTAGATTAAAAATACATATCCTGAGATGCTGCTTGGCCTGCTGTGTTCATCCAGCCTCACATTTTATTATCTTGGAATTCTCCAGCATCTGCAGTTCCCATTATCTCTGTTAATCACTTTCACTTTGAGGAGATATGATGTGGACCTCGGATAAGGAGGAGAGAGCATAAGGGTTGGTGTGATATCTCTTGTATTTACAAGGAACGGTGTCATACAAAGTGATGGAGAGTTCAGGGTGACTGAAAAGTAGACCAGGGAATCACAGAGGGAATAGCCCCTTGGAAATGCTAAAGGGAAGGAGAATATGAATTTTGTGATGGCATTTCAATGAAAGTGATGAAAACTGTTGTCCACATTTTCTTTCCATTTGTTTCATTGTTTGAATATTTTTCTTTCAGCCAGGTACACTTCTGCTTTCTTTTCTTGCTCCACTTCGATTCCCTTTGTCCATTTCTGTCATTCAGTCCCTCCTGTCTTCCACCTGTACCACTTTGACCTCATCTCTCCCACTCCTTGCTCAAAACCGATCACATTTCTAACTTTTCCCAGTTCTCAGAGATGGACAAGAGCCAGAAGTGTTCATTGTTTCTCTGTCTCTCGACAAATGCAACTATCCAGCTAAGAGTTTTGAGCAACTGCTACTTCTGAGTACAAGATAATCATTAATGAATCCAATCAGAACCTCAGGAGAAACCTCCTTACCCAGAGGGGTGTGTTAATGGGGAAACTGTTACCATGGAAAGTGGTTGAGCTGAATGACACAGATACATTGAAGAGGAAGTTGGATAAACACAGCAGGGTGAAGGAACGGAAGGAGGTGTTGACAGGGTTAGAGCAAGGGGACAGGGAGGACATGTATGTGAAGAAGAAACACTGGCACAGAGTGAATTTCCTGTCTCTGTGCTGCAGACTGTGTATATGTTTAATCAACATGAAACATTGTGTTTATCTGGATGTGAAGGCTTAATGGTAGAGCTGCCTGGGATAATATCATGGTTGGAGGAGGTAGATTAAAAAAACACACAGAAGGTGTTGGAAAAGCTCAGTGGGTTTGGCAACATTTGTGAAGAAAACATCACTTAACGATTCAGGCCCAGTTCCAAGGAAGGGTCACTGGACCCGAAACATTAACTATGATTTTTTCTTCACAAATCCTGCCAAACCGGCTAAGCTTTCCAGCACCTTCTGTTATTTTTTCATGATTGAAAGCATCTGCAGTTCTTTCAGTTTTAATTGGAGAAGGTGGTGGCTGGATCGGATGGTGGAATGTTTCAAGTAGGTGGTCTTGTGGTTCAGTAGGAAGGCTCCCTCCTGCCATATCTGAACAAAAACCTCCAAGTTCAAGCTTCACCCCAGGACTGGCTAGTCAAGAACATTCATCAGATACTTTATTGCCAACAGTTCATAATAAATCTGCAAATCCTTTGCACACTTTCATCCTATTCCTCAAAGGGGAAAAAATCTGAGTGGAGATAGGAAATGTACAAAATATGGTTCATTCAGGTGGATATTATCAGTGCTCAATGGGTGGTACAATAATTTGGTGACATTTCAATGCGGTGATAGTATTTGGAGGAATGTTTTTAGGGTAGAGTAACCCTACAGTGCAGGACATATGTGTACGTGAATGGACAGAGATTGGGGAACCTAGAGCCACTATCGACTCACCCACCACTCAGACAGCCTCCTGTGGCAGGCAACCTCAGGATGTTGTTAGTAAAAACTTTCGGAAATTCTTCACCCCTCTAAGGACAGCGGGCCACAGCCACTAATCTCCCTCATAAAATCCCTACAGTGTGGGCACAGGCCATTTGGCCCATCAGGTCCACACCAACCACCCCCCCACAAGAGCATCCCAATCAGACCCACCCCACTATCTTATAGCCCTGCATTTCCCATAGCTAGCCCACTGTCTGCACATATTCCTGGACACAATGGGCAACTTAGCATGGCCAAACCATCTAACATGCACATGTTTGGGCTGCAGGCAAGCAGAAACCTGAGCACTCAGAGGAAACCCACTGATGCAGAGGGAATGTACAAACTCCACAAAGGCAATTGCCCAAGACTGGGATTGAACCCAGATCCCTGGTGCTGTGAAGCAGCAGTGCTCACCACTGTGCCACTTATTCCCTAGCTACCTGCTCCGGTTTGAGATGTCTCCCCTCACAGGATCTCCCCTCATGCCATTTGGAAGCTTGTAGTGAATCCACACTCCCTGTTGGTACTGAAAACCTATGTAAGATATCACAATGATGTAACTCCTGGCTTCTGGTTTGCAGCTTGCACTACTGTAGTCTTGTGCCACTCAACTCTCTGACTCAAATCAGGTAAAACATACTTGAACTAAATCTAATATCTCAAAAGATCTCAATCCGCTCCCAGGATAACTCAATTCTTCACAACTATCTTTTGAAACAACTTTGAAATGTTAATGCCAATTTCCTTTTCTTGTTTGTCAGTTGGGGGACAGAATGGGGTGAAGAAGGTTACATCAAAATCGCTAAGGATAAGGGAAATCTGTGTGGAATTGCCAACTATGCAGTCTATCCAACAGTGAAAAGGAGAATGTGTAAAATCGCAGTTTCTTCTGAATCAGCCTGAAAGAAAGAGGGAACCATTTCTGCTGATGTTGACTCATTCGATGCCATTACTTTAGCTGCCTGCTGCAATTTGAAAAGTGGGATAATATCAGCTTCTGCACATTTCTATAGCTTCACATAAAAGGTTAATATCATTCTGCGTTTGATGCATGTAACCACAGTAATATCTGAGTGACTACATTCTCCAGCTTGTGGAGAGACAATATCCTGCATGTACAGCTGCTGCTGAGCGATATCTTAAATACTGCCAGCAATCATTTTGAGAGTCTGTCTATTCCAAAGAATTGAAATTTAACATCCTAAAATCATGTGGACAAATGCTCAGAACTTCTTTCTAACACCAGTGCAATGAATGTATAAGTGCAATAGGGTTGTGGAGGTAAATAAGGTTTACCTGGGAGCCCTCCTGGAAACAGAGTTTAATGTGATCAGACTGTAGACTGACACTGTCCCTAAGGGCTAATATGTAATTTCATTCAGTGATTGGCAGGAAACAACATGGCACAGAACAGCAGGAAAACTGAGCAGTTTACATACGACAAAATACCATCATTTCTGAGTTAATGGCATGCAGAAATAAGACTCAGATGTTCAGACAGTCAAAGAGTTTTTGGATTGGACTCATGTAGCAGGATTCAGTCCAGCTGACTCCCTGCACGAGAAATTGAAATTCCCCTGTATCTGAAAGCCACTGAGAGTGTTCATTAAAACCAAAGAATTCAAAAGCATCTTACTCACATAATCTTTATGGATACACAGGAAAAATGAAAGTTTTAAAAATCTAGTCAAACTCCTTGCTAAACTTTTGACCAAAATGATAAGACCATGAGATAAAGGAGCAGAATTAGACCATTCAGCCCATTAGGTGCACTCCACCCATTGATAATGGCTGATATTTTTCTGAACCCATTCTCCTGCCTTCTCCCTGTCACCCTTGATCCCCTTACTCATCAAGGCATATCTATCTCTGTCTTAAAGGCACTCAATAACTTGGCCTCCACAGCTCTCTGTGGCAGTGAGTTCCACAAATTCACACCCTCTACCTGAAGAAATTCCTCCTCATCCTAGCCTGAAGTGTCATCCCTTTGGTCTAAGGCTGTGTCCTCAGGTCCTTTTCTCTCTAACTCGTAGGAATATCTTCTCCACATCCACTCTATCTTGGCTTCTCAGCATCCTATAGTTTTTCATGAATTTCCCTCACATTCTTCCAACCTCCATCAAGTACAGACCCAGAGTCCTCAACCACTTTTTATATGATAACCCTTCACCCCCAGGATCATTCTTGTAAAGCTCCTCTAACACCAGCACATCTTCCCTCAGATACACTCATAATAGTTGGAATACAGTCCGAACAGAGGAGGAAACAGCCTCAGCAGTACATCTTTGCTCTTGTATTCTGGCCCTTTTGGAGTGAATGCTGATATTGCCTTTGCCTTCCTAACTACTACTGTACCTGTACATTCACTTGAAGATAACCTTGAACTAGGTCTCTTAAGCCCCTTGTGATTCACATTTCTGAAGCCTTACCCCATCAAAAAAATAATCTATTCTTCCTGCCAAAGTGCAAAACCTCATATTTTCCGACAGAATATTCTACCCCCCACTTCTTGGCTAACTTTCCTATCCCAGCCAAATCCTTCTTGCAGACTTCCTGCTGACTTAACACTACCTGCCACTCCACCTAGGTTTGTGTCATTGGTGACACCCCAACTCCATCTCCCACAATTCCCTGAGAATCCAACAAAGTCATTCACTTTCCCCCTCTAATCCATGTCAGCCTGGTTGCAGCTGGCACCCTTATTATCTCAGGTCCTCCTGCAACATATACCACCTGTCCAGGAGCACTGGGGTCAACAGTCACCACATATCAAGGTGCACCCCACCACCCCCACACCCTCACCCAACCTTACAAAGACATTAGCACTTCCCATCCTAGATGTGACCCTGATATCTCACCACCAGCTGCCCCTCCTACAAAATACCCAGATCCAAACCCCAAGCCTACCCACAGAACACAGCTGGTCCCTCTCTGCCTAACTCAATTGGCACATTACCATCTTACTTATGCACCTGGCACTCTATCTCCCTCACCAACATGGCACTCTACACCCTGACTCACTCAACTGGCACCCCGTACCTACACTTAGCTTGAGCACTTACTGTTTCTCAGTTACGCACAACGTGCATTTGGGATCTTTAATTCCTGGGGCACTGTGTGCTGTTTTGGTCTCCGTATATAAGGAAGGATGTTAGTGAATTGAAGGATATTTACCAAAGTAATGTTTGCGATGGGCAGGCCACCTCATAAGGTAAAGTTGAACACGTTTGCCTCTATCACCCAAGGCACAGAGATTAAGAGCAGGGAGGTTTAGATTAAAGATAGAGCATTAGCATGGCTCTACTATATATGTAAGTCTGAATACGGTGTAGGTAACCTTCTAGTCTGGATGCTTTCTCCAAAACGTGAAGCCAATTACTTTCCCTCGAAGATTTTGCCTGCAGTCTAAGCTACATATTCAAATTTAGAACACAAAACTTGAATACTGATATTCAGCAGACAGTGATTCTGCATTCAGTTAATTGCAAAGAGGTTTGTTGTAGAAACCCCTACATAGATGATAATTGTGATCTGGAATACATTGCCTGAAACTGTGGGTATAGCAATTTTCTAAAGGGAATGTATAGTCTCATGAAACTCTGGAGACAGATCAGGATATGGGAGTAATTGAGCAATGGGGCAGCATGGTGGCTCAGTGGTTAGCAACGCTGCCTCACAGTGCCAGTGGGTTTGATTCCACCCTTGGGCAACTGTCTTTGTGGAGTTTTCACATTCTCCTCGTGTCTGTTTGGGTTTCCTCCCACAGTCCAAAGATGTGATGTTCGGCAAATAGCCCATGCTACATTGCCCATAGTGTCCAGGTTAGCTATATGGTTTAGCTATCGGAAATGCAGGGTTACAGGAAAATGAAAGGGGTGAGCCTGGGTGGATGCTGTCTGGAGGATTGGTGTGGATTCAATGGGCAGAATGGCTTGCTTCCACGCTGGAGGGATTCTATGATTCTAACTCTAACTAACTGTGCAATCAGGGTTACAGTGCCGACTGACCAAAAGAAAAGGTTATGACTGGACATTTGCTATGAGCTGGATAATTCCACGGTCACATCCAACACCTAAACTGCCGACCTAACTCACTGAGATCTACAGATGTGAACATAGATTTATGAATAGGTGGGTCCCAACTTGAAATGTCAACTTTCCTGCTTCTCTGATGCTGCCTGCCCTGCTGTGTTCCTCCATCTCCACACTGTTTATCTCTACAAGTAGGTGACCTGGTCAATGAAGGAGAAGGCATTCTGATTAATGGCCTCATATATTTTGGGCAATCTGTGCATCACATGTTGTGGCAGTAAATATGCAATGATCCAATTATGAATGATTGTTACTGTTATGGCAAGCATGGGCCATCAACTTTAACTTCAATCATCTGATCTGAATATCTGAAACCTTCATGGAATTCAGTGTGTTTTTAATATATATAAAGGACAAATGCTGACCTAAGATGTCGGCTGTGAAGCCCAGGAAACCCAGGTGTAGTACACTATACTGGCTGCACAGAAAGTGTCATTTCATCCAAAGACCCATGAAACCCAACAACCAAGTTAGCATCAATAAATTCACATCTATATTGAGAGATGAATTGTTGTCTGTGGAGTATTCAGCTTGGAAGCACAATGGGGTAAATTCTGACCCTGTGCAACAAACTATATTTCATTAATTTGTTTGGCAGAGCAGAGAGAAAGAGAAAATTAGATTCAATTTTGGAGAGGTTTGCTCTATCTCTCTTTCTTCTTTCTTCATATCATCTTGCAAAAGAATGGGCTTGTGAACAGATTCTTGAGAAGACAGCCATTCCCTGAGTGCTCCAAGATTCCACAAATTTCACACCTACTGTGGTGATCAGGCAATAACTGAACAATTGCCTACTCAGTTCTCACTCTGACACATCCAGGACTCCAAGGTCTTTCAAATTGATCTTCTTTCATCTTCATGTTCAAGCTAGACATCTTCCTCATTTTTGTTTTTCAAACTTATTACCTGTTTGATGTTGCGATTTATCACTTTTGTTCTTGGGAGTGAGAGAGACAGGGTAGTTGTCATGGGGGACTTCAACTTTCCAAATATTGACTGGGAGCACTACAGTTCGAGTACGATAGATGGGTCAGTTTTTGTCCAGTGTGTGCAGGAGGGCTTCCTGACACAGTATGTAGATAGGCCAACAAGGGGCGAAGCAACATTAGATTTGGTGCTGGGTACCAGGTGTTAGATTTGGAAGTAGGTGAGCACTTTGGTGATAGCGATCACAATTCTGTTATGTTTACTTTAGTGATGGAAAGGGATAGGTGTATACCACTGGGCAAGAGTTATAGCTGGGGGAAAGGCAATTATGATCAGATTAGGCAAGATTTAGGGAGCATAGGATGGAGAAAGAAACTGCAGGGGATGGGCACATTAGAAATGTGGAGCTTATTCAAGTTAAAGCTCCTGTGTGTCCTAGATAAGTATGCACCTGTCAGGCAGGGAGGAAGCTGTAGAGTGCGGGAGCCGTGGTTTACGAAGGAGGTGGAATCTCTGGTCAAGAGGAAGAAGAAGGCTTATGTTAGGATGAGAAGTGAAGGCTCAGTTAGGGCACTTGAGGGCTATGAGGTAGCCAGGAAAGACCTAAAGAGAGAGATCAGAAGAGCCAGGAGGAGACATGAGAAGTTGTTGGCGGATAGGATGAGGGTAAAACCTAAGGCTTTCTATAGATATTTAAGGAAGAAAAGAATGGCGAAAGTAAGATTAGGCCCACTCAAGGATAGTAGTGGTAAGTTGTGTGTGGAGTCAGATGAGATAGGGGAAGCGCTAAATGAATATTTTTCAACAGTATTCACTCTAGAAAACAACAATGTTTTCGAGGAGAATACTGAGATACAGGCTACTAGACTAGGTGGGATTGAGGTTCACAAGGAAGAGGTGTTAGAAATCCTTCAGAGGGTGAAGATAGATAAGTCCCCTGGGCCGGATGGGATTTATCCTCGGGCCCTCTGGGAAGCCAGGGAGGAGATTGCCGAGCCTTTGGCATTGATCTTTAACTCGTCATTGTCTGCAGGAATAGTGCCAGATGACTGGAGGATCGTAAATGTGGTTCCCCTGTTCAAGAAGGGGAGTAGAGACAACCCTGGTAATTATAGACCAGTGAGCCTTACCTCAGTTGTTGGTAAAGTGTTGGAAAAGGTTATAAGGGATAGGATTTATAATCATCTAGAAAAGAATAAATTGATTAGGGATAGTCAGCACGGTTTTGTGAAGGGAAGGTCATGCCTCACAAACCTTATTGAGTTCTTTGAGAAGGTGAACGAACAGGTAGATGAGAGTAAACCGGTTGATGTGGTGTATATGGATTTCTGCAAGGCGCTCGATAAGGTTCCCCACAATAGGCTATTGTACAAAATGCGGAGGAATGGAATTGTGTGAGATGTAGCAGTTTGGATCAGAAATTGGCTCGCTGAAAGAAGACAGAGAGTGGTAGTTAATGGGAAATGTTCATCCTGGAGACCAGTTACTAGTGGTGTACCGCAAGGGTCGGTGTTGGGTCCACTGCTGTTTGTCATTTTTATAAATGACCTGGATGAGGGCGTAGAAGGATGTGTTAGTAAATTTGCAGACGACACTAAGGTCGGTGGAGTTGTAGACAGTGACAAAGGATGCTGTAGGTTGCAGAGAGACATAGATAAGCTGCAGAGCTGGGCTGAGAGGTGGCAAATGGTGTTTAATGCAGACAAGTGTGAGGTGATGCACTTTGGTAGGAGTAACCAGAAGGCAAAGTACAGGGCTAACGGTAAGATTCTTAGTAGTGTAGATGAGCAGAGAGATCTCGGTGTCCATGTACACAGATCCTTGAAAGTTGCCACCCAGGTTGACAGGGCTGTTCAGAAGGCATACCGTGTTTTAGCTTTTATTAATAGAGGGATCGAGTTCCGGAACCAAGAGGTTATGGTGAAGCTGTACAAAACTCTGGTGCGGCCGTACTTGGAGTATTGTGTACAGTTCTGGTCACTGCATTATAAGAAGGATGTGGAAGCTTTGGAAAGGGTGCCGAGGAGATTTACTAGGATGTTGCCTGGTATGGAGGGAAGGCCTTATGAGGAAAAGCTGAGGGACTTGAGGCTGTTTTCATTAGAGAGAAGAAGGTTGAGAGGTGACTTAATTGAAACATATAAAATAATCAGAGGGTTAGATAGGGTGGGAGAGCCTTTTTCCTCGGATGGAGACGGCAAGCACGAGGGGGCATAGCTTTAAATTGAGGGGTGAAAGATATAGGACAGATGTCAGAGGTATTTTCTTTACTCAGAGAGTAGTAAGGGAATGGAACGCTTTGCCTGCAACGGTAGTAGATTCGCCGACTTTAGGTACATTTAAGTCGTCATTGGATAAGCATACGGACGTACATGGTATAGTGTAGGTTAGATGGGCTTGAGATCGGCATGACAGGTCGGCACAACATCGAGGGCCGAAGGGCCTGTACTGTGCTGTAATGTTCTATGTTCTATGTTCTATAACAAAGTTTCTCTTTCTTTCTCTCAAGGGTGTAGGCCCAAAACGTCAGCTTTTGTGCTCCTGAGATGCTGCTTGGCCTGCTGTGTTCATCCAGCTTCACACTTTATTATCTTGGAATTAGCTCCTTCATTTTGGTGCTGATCAATAAGTGTTATTTGAGGTGTGAGAGCTGCATTTTAAAAAGAAATAAAACTATTTGTTGTGAGCCAATTGGATTTAAAACAAAAGGAGATGAATCACCCTTCCTCAGCTGTTGCAACAGTGTGCAGTTTTGCAGACAACTATAACACTTTCAGAATATTCAGAAGATGATAAGACCATTCTGGTTCAGTCAGAATATCTCAAGGAGATTTTTGTTCACGGAAAGCATCACTCGATGGTCCATGTGACGTGATACCCTCCAGCAGTTGTAACAGATACGCATAAGAAGTGATCAAACTAGAAGCTTGGCTGGGAAGATGGGATATTAGCCAGGAAATTGCCAAGGTGTAAAAAAGCTGGTCAGAAATGAAGGCTTGCAAAATCTTCATGCTCAGCAACTTTGCCTCAAAAGGTACGCACACACCCACGGGCCATGTTCACTACTGACTTCTTCAGGCCAGGGCTTGATTTCCTGATTGTAATGGATTATGTTTATAAGGTTTTCTTATTACCCATCATGAGGTGACACATTGTGTATGACCAGCGCTAACACATTGGCATTGATTTTCAGTCCATCTAGGGCACTATAGGAGGGTGATCTGACACCATCTCCAATAGTTACCAACTGCCATCCCCAATAAACACTGACAGCCATTCCCAATAACCACTGGCAGCCAATCCCCTATAACCATTGGCAGCCATCCCCATTGACCATCAATAGCCATCCTCAATAATCATGCCTGTCACGGATGCTGCCCGATCTGCTAAGTTTTTTCAGCCAACTCTGTTATTATTTCTGAAGATCTGGACAACATCTAGACTTGGGCTGAAATGTGACAAGTACACTTATGCCACACAAATGTCAGGTAATGATCTTCTTCAGTAAGAGATGGTCTCGCCAAATGCTTTGACATTCATTGGTGTTACTATCACTGAATCCCCCACTATCAACATTCTAGGGATTATC
The DNA here is from genome assembly GCF_030684315.1 of Stegostoma tigrinum. Classification (NCBI taxonomy): domain Eukaryota; kingdom Metazoa; phylum Chordata; class Chondrichthyes; order Orectolobiformes; family Stegostomatidae; genus Stegostoma; species Stegostoma tigrinum. The sequence goes on from NC_081383.1 coordinate 38,717,636, forward strand.
ATTGACCAGAAACTGATCAACACTCACCACATAAACGCAATGGTGACAAGATCAGCTCAGACCCTAGGAATCCTCTGGCAAGTAACTCACCTCCTGACTCCCTAAATGCTGCGCGCCCTCTACAAGGGCACAAACCAGGAGTGCGATGGAACATTCCTCATTTGCCTGGATGATTGCATCTCCAACTGCAATACTAAAGAAACTTGATAACATCTAAAACAAAGCAGCTTGTTTGACTTGCACCAAATTCCTCAAATTTCCACTCCCTCCACACAGTAGTGGGTACAAGATGCATTGCAACAAATGACTGGAACTCCTTCCACAGCACTTTCTAAAAAAAATGAGCAGGCGAAGGGTAGCATATGATTGAGAAATCCAATACCCCCTTTAATATGCACACCATCCTGACTTCAAAATGCAACACTATCTCTTCACTGTCTCTACATCAAATATTTCAGAGCCCATTCCTAATAACCCTATGGATCCCCCTGGTCCCCATAGACTGGAACAAATCAAGCAACACACCATCAGCTTCTTCAGGGCAATTCAAGATGGGCAATACGTTCTAGCCTAACCTGTGATGCCCACATTCCATGAAACAAACATAAAAATCAGATTATGAGAAATCAATGCCAAAACATATCTGTCAAAGTTACTGGTTAAAAACAATTTATCAACCTCAAATTTAAAATCACATTTAACACAATATCAACTGCTGTTCCAGGAATGATAGACATCAAAAGTCCCACTTTTCTTTGTGTGGCAGTGTTTCCTAACTTCCCTCTGAAAGGTCTAAAGTATGATACGACATATTAGGCTACTTGATAAGATATGAGCCCATGGTGTTGGAGGTAGTATAACAATTTCACTGGACAATTGGCTGACCAAAAGGTGACCAAAAGTTGGGATAAGGGGGTATGTTCAGCATGGCAATGTGTAACAAGTGAAGTGCCACAGACATCAGTGTTGGGCCCAAATTTCTCTGCAATATGTATTAGTGACTTAAATGAGGAAAGTGAATGCACTATCACCACGTTTGCGAATGGCAAAATAAAATGATGAGAAGACAAAAGGCGAGGATGTCACGAAGCGTTTGCAGGTAGATAGAGACAGATTCAGTAAATGAGCGAAAACTGTAATGTGGGAAAACGCGAGGTTATGCATTTTGGCAGGAAGAATAGATGAACTGTATATTATTTAAATGAAGAAAGACTGCAGAAAGCACCAGAACATAAGGATTTGGGGATTCTCATATGTTAATCCACATTCACTTCCTAACAGGGAAGGTAAATAGAATTTAAGTCTTGATTTCAGAGGGAATGGCATATAAAAATAAGGAGGGATTCCTAAAACTGTGCAAGGCACGAGTTAGATCACTCCTGGAATACTGTGAACAGTATAGAACAAGAAAGATATCCTGGCATTGGAGGCAGTTCAGGGAATGTTCACTGGGTTGATCCTGGGTATGGACGGACTGTCTTATCAGGAGAGGTTAAATAGGTCAGGCTATCAGACTGCTCACAGGTTGGAACAATTCATCACCCAGCGGGTATCTGCCAAAAGATTAGCGCACACTTCTGGCTGCATCAACCTTCAAAGTCCACTGTGCACCTGGATAACTGTTAGCAATCCGGCATTGCTCCCTTTCCCACCAGCACTGTAATGATGCACCAGCTCACGGCATGTATCCAGTAATGCCGACACTCCCTTATACTGTATAAGCAACACCGCTATCAGTATCGATGCTGTTTAACCAGCAGACAACTCAGTTTACTTGCCTGGAGTTACGTCCCATCTGAACTGCCTCTAAATCCCTGATAATAAAATGTGAGGCTGGATGAACACAGCAGGCCAAGCAACATCTCAGGAGCACAAAAGCTGACGTTTCAGGCCTAGACCCTTCATCAGAGAGGGGGATGGGGTGAGGGTTCTGGAATAAATAGGGAGAGAGAGGGAGGCAGACCGTAGATGGAGAGAAAAGAAGATAGGTGGAGAGGAGTTTATAGGTGGGGAGGTAGGGAGGGGATAGGTCAGTCCAGGGAAGACGGACAGGTCAAGGAGGTGGGATGAGGTTAGTATGTAGGTAACCTCATCCCACCTCCTTGACCTGTCCGTCTTCCGTGGACTGACCTATCCCCTCCCTACCTCCCCACCTATAATCTCCTCTCCACCTATCTTCTTTTCTCTCCATCTTCGGTCTGCCTCCCCCTCTCTCCCTATTTATTCCAGAACCCTCACCCCATCCCCCTCTCTGATGAAGGGTCTAGGCCCGAAACATCAGCTTTTGTGCTCCTGAGATGCTGCTTGGCCTGCTGTGTTCATCCAGCCTCACATTTTATTATCTTGGATTCTCCAGCATCTGCAGTTCCCATTATCTCTGCCTATAAATCCCTGCTACTATGTCACCAGTGCTCACTGTAGATTCACAGCTCCTCATCATCTGATAGGACAACATCAGATACAGCAAGCAATCAGGTAAGTACAAACATGAGCTTTGTTTCCACACAGCTAAAGGCTGTCACCAATCAAGCACAAACAAAACCATTGGAGGCTGTAATGCACCCTCACAATGCAAATGAAATGCTGCTGTGATAACAAATGGCTATTTTACATTCCAGGCTGGTCTGCTGCACTCAGTCTCATCTACCGGAACAGGGTGCCAATCAGGTCCTGTCTGATTTGTAATGCCTGTTACAGTTGAGCTCTGTCATTGAAAACAATATTTTCCCCCACCTCAATGTCACCATCTTTCTCCTCAGAAATCTGCCCCATTCCCCCATCTCCTCAGTATCTAGGACGGGGTCTTATTACCTGCTACAATTACACAAAACACAGCTCACCAGGATTATACAGCACACTGTGTGTGGACTAGACTGAAGCACACCCCACCCAACATCCCCCAACCCTAGCACCCCAGGTGTATTCTCATTTACTGCAAACATTGCTCCAGATAGTGAGAGAAAACATGAACCACATCTCCATCATTTACTTCGCCTCATCGTAACATTTACAAGGCGTGTGAAGAAGTGATAGTGTGTTTGATTGACAGTCCACCGATCCCATTTACTGACGTTGCTGCTGGCTCCATAGGAATTACTGATGCCCACTGCCTGGCTGTCATGGGCAGATCCCCAGCCTTGTGTTGACTGTAGACAAGCCTGTGGGCTGTGTGCACGTGAGCCATCTCTGGGACTCACAGTACCAGGGCACTCTGTGAGACAGTGGTTACCCCATGACTGGTGTGAGGTGATGCACTTTGGTAGGAGTAACCAGAAGGCAAAGTACTGGGCTAATGGTAAGATTCTTAGTAGTGTAGCTGAGCAGAGAGATCTCGGTGTCCATGTACACAGATCCTTGAAAGTTGCCACCCAAGTTGACAGGGCTGTTCAGAAGGCATACCGTGTTTTAGCTTTTATTAATAGAGGGATCGAGTTCCGGAACCAAGAGGTTATGGTGAAGCTGTACAAAACTCTGGTGTGGCCGTACTTGGAATATTGTGTTCAGTTCTGGTCACTGCATTATAAGAAGGATGTGGAAGCTTTGGAAAGGGTGCGAGGAGATTTACTAGGATGTTGCCTGATATGGAGGGAAGGTCTTACGAGGAAAGGCTGAGGGACTTGAGGCTGTTTTCATTAGAGAGAAGAAGGTTGAGAGGTGACTTAATTGAAACATATAAAATAATCAGAGGGTTAGATAGGGTGGATAGGGAGAGCCTTTTTCCTAGGATGGTGACGGCGAGCACGAGGGGGCATAGCTTTAAATTGAGGGGTGAAAGATATAGGACAGATGTCAGAGGTAGTTTCTTTACTCAGAGAGTAGTAAGGGAATGGAACGCTTTGCCTGCAACGGTAGTAGATTCGCCGACTTTAGGTACATTTAAGTCGTCACTGGATAAGCATATGGACGTACATGGTATAGTGTAGGTTAGATGGGCTTGAGATCGGTATGACAGGTCGGCACAACATCGAGGGCCGAAGGGCCTGTACTGTGCTGTAATGTTCTATGTTCTATAATCACGTTTCAGAGAAATATGAAAATAATAAGGTAGTAAAAAGACTGATTTTAACCAAGTAATGATTAACTGTGATAGTTTTAGTGTGCATTGTTGGGACGACACAAAACTTTTAAATTACACACAGGAGGATCTATTGGCCAGAACATAGAAAGCCCAACAAGGTAGTTCCAGGCTTTATGTTTGCACATGAGCTCAGGCACAGGTTGGGATAACATTTGAAGAGGATACTAGAGAGTATGCTCATAACGTAATTAGATTTAGGATGGTTATTGAAAAGGAGAAGGATAGGCCAGTAATCGCCATTCAAATATGGGAAAAGGCTAATTTAACTGCGACAAGCTGTGATTTAGCCCAAAGTTGCAGCCAAAACTGTGTCAGAGCAGCAGGAGGCATTCTAAGAGGAAATAAAAGTTCAGAACAAACATGTTCTGAATGACATCGGGTTGGACCAGTTTCCTAGAGAACCCTGAATGTCAATGTATATAATAAAAAGGAAGGAAAAAGAAAAGGAAGTTAGGAAAGCTAAGTGACTGCATGAGACAGCATTGGTGAGTTGAAGAATGAAAAAAAAGCTCTTCTTTCGACGCGTAAAGAACTAGTGATAAGCTAAGGAAACAGTAGAGTCCATTAGGAATCATTGAGGTCATCTGCTTGTGGATGCAGAAGATATCTGAAATAAATCTAGTCCCATTTGCCAGCATTTGGCTCATATTCGCCTTGACCCTTCCTGTTTCTCTACCCATCCAGATACCTTTTAAAATGTTATAATAGTATCAGTCTCCACCACTTCCTCTGACAGCCTATTCCGGACAGACACTACCCTCTGTGTGAAAATGTTGCCCCTTAAGGCCCTTTTAAATCTTTCCTTCCTCACCTTCAACCTGTGCTCTCCAGTTTCAGACTCATCCACATCAGATCTGCTGCTCCTAACATTCCTGCTCATTTGACGATTGCCAGGCTAATGACCCAAAGACAAGGAAGGAGTGATGATATATGCACAAGCAAAAATAGGATCATCGAATCCTGACAGTGTGGACGCAGGCCATTTGTCCCATCGAGAGTTGGAGACAGTCGGAGCGGAGTTTCCACGCTGCACAATTCTGACTCGATGACTCTGTGAGGGCACAGTCGTAAATGAATACTTTGTGATGATCATTACAATGGAATGGGATGACACCGATATGGGCACCAGGAATGTGCATTGTAAAATATTAGAAGAAATTACTATCGAGGGGCAGGAGCGGGGTACATGCATGGCAAACAGTCTGAAAAAGGGGGTAAATTGACAGGTCCAGGTAAGATGCATCGCAGGCTATTGCAGGCGGCAAGGAAGGAGATACCAGACAGACCAATTACAATTTCTAAATTGTTCCTGGCCACGAGTGAGTGCCAGAGGGCTTTGAATGCAGTCCGACTATTAGAAAAGGAATGACTATGCAGAGCAGAAAATTACAGCCCAGTCAGCCGAGGCATTTGTGGGAAAACTAAGACGCCCTCGGAGGATCCCGAGGGCTGGACATATCGGGGAAAGTACCACCCAAACCCATGCCAGCCGGAATTTTACTGGCTTCAGCTTCTGGAAATTGCTGGTGAGGCGAGGCGAGGCGAGCCGAGGAAAAACAGAACATTCACAGACACAGACAGAACCGATACGTTCTCCCAGTAATTGAAAAGGACTTACTGCTAAAACGTGCGAATGAATAGATCAATCCGGAGATGATTTATTGTTTCAGCTGAGAATCTAGGATTCAGGTCCTTTTGCGAGCAATATGAAATTGCACTGCACGTGAACAGAAATGACCGAATGCCAGCAAATGAAACCGAAAGGCAAGCACTTGCTCCCAGTCAGAAGCGTGAATGAGCCAAACCGCCAAATGGATGCGGTACTGTGCTCGCACGCCAGAAAGTGCGGGTTCAAGACCGGTCTGGGGTGCGTTGAGCTCTGCCATGTGCCGCAGCTTTTTATTTCAAAAGGGTGGCACTGTGGCTCAGTTGGCTGCCGCGCAATCTCGTTGCACTGTGAAATCCGGCTAAGATTGTACAGTGAGGCGACAGGGAGTGTGGATTTGAGCATTATTCCTGCGCTGGCTCCTGGTTCCTCGCACAGCTCTGAGGCGTCAGGCGTCCAGGTCAGATGGCTTGGCCATTCTAAATTGCCACCAGTGGCGACACATGGACGCGGAGTCTCTCTGAATCAGCCATGGGCACGTCGCGTTTCATTGATAGGCTACTGCGGTGGGTGGGATGCTCTTTGGAGGCTCGATGTAGCTCAATGTCCTGCCCACACACTTTCGGGATTATTTCCATCTCATGAATACAAACCATAAATTGGTGGCAGGCGAGGCGAAGCGAAACAAAATCTTCACAGATCCCGACAAACAAAGCATTTCTCCGGCAATTTCTGTTCTTGCTGTTTGGTCCTGACCCTTGTGGCCAGTCACCCTTTGTGAGATAGGCACCTTTTGGTTAGATGTCGACGTTTTTCTGTAGACTTGCTGCTATCATGTCTGTTCTAATTGAATTGTTTGCAGCCCGCCGACATAGCAGCTGTCTCATGCGCATGATTTTTGTTTTCGGGGTGTTGGCATGTCAGGGAAGGGATGCGATTGTGGTTTTAGAGGTGTGTGTTGAGGAGGCTTGTGGCAGGAGAGAGATGAGGCTGCGGCTTGGGTTCGGCTCAGGGCGTTGGGGGTGACGGTCTTTATGGCTGAATAGTATAGACCATAAGACCAGAAGACATAGGAGTGGAAGTAAAGCCATTCGACCCATCGAGTCCACTCCACCAATTAATCATGGCTGATGGGCATTTCAACTCCACTTCCCTGCACTGTCCGCGCAGCCCTTGATTCCTTGTGAGATCAAGAATTTATCGATCTCTGCCCTGAAGACATTTAACGTCCCGGTCTCCACTGCACTCCATGGCGATGAATCCCACAGGCCCACCACTCTCTGGCTGAAGAAATGTCTCCTCATTTCCGTTTTAAATTTAGCCCCTCTAATTCTAAGGCTGTGCCCACGGGTCCGAATCTCCCCACCTAACGGAAACAACTTCCCAGCATCCACACTTTCTAAGCCATGCATTATCTTGTAAGTTTCTATCAGATCTCCCCTCAACCTTCTAAACTCGATTGGCTACAATCCCAGGATCCCCAGCCATTCATCATACATTAATCCTACCATTCCTGGGATCATCTATATGAATCTCCGCTGGACACTTGCCAGCGCCAAAATGTCCTTCCTGAGGCGTGGGGCCCAAAATTGGACCCAGTTTTCAAAAAAGGGCCCAACTAGTGCTTTATCAAGTCTCAAAAGCACATCGCTGCTTTTATATTCCAACCCTCTTGAGATAAATGACAACATTACGTTTGCTTTCTTAATCACGGACTCTACCTGCAAGTTAACCTTTAGAGAATTTAGAGAATCCTGGACTAACACTCCCTGATCCCTATGTAGTTCGGCTTTATCAATTTTCTCACCATTTAAAAAATAGTCCATGCTATAAAGAGAACAGCTGCGGCCCCAACACTGAACCCTGGGGGAAACCACTTGTCACCGGTTGCCATTCCGTAAAAAAGCCTTTTATCCCAACTCTCTGCCTTCTGTCAGACAGCCAATCCTCAATCCAAGCCAGTAGCTCACCTTGAACACCACAGGCCCTCACCATACTCAGCAGCCTCTTGTGAGGCACCTTATCAAAGGCCATTTGAAAGTCTAGATAGATAACATCCACTGTGTTTCCCTGGTCTAACCTACTTGTTACCTCTTCAAAGAGTTCTAACAGGTTTGTCAGGCACGACCTCCCCTTACTAAATCCATGCTGACTTGTTCCAATCTGACCCTGCACTTCCAAGAATTTAGAAATCTCATCTTTAACGATGGATTCTAGCATTTTACCAACAACCGAGGTTGGGCAAATCGACCTATAATTTTCATCTTTTGTCTTGATCCTTTCTTAAACAAGGAGGTTACAACAGCAATTTTCCAATCATCTGGGACTTTCCCAGACTCCAGTGACATTTGAAAGATCACAACCAAAGCCTCCACTATTTCCTCAGACACCTCTCTCAGAACTCTAGGATGTAGCCCATCGGGGCCAGCAGATTTATCAATTTTTAGACCTTTTAGCTTTTCTCGCACTTTCTCTTTTGTAATGCCCACTATACTCAACTCTGCCCCCTGGCTCTCCCTAATTGTTGGGATACTACTCATGACTTCCACTGTGAAGACTGATGCAAAGTACTTATTAAGTTCTTCAGCGATTTCCTTATCTCCCATCACTAGCCTTCCAGCATCAGTTTGGAGCAGCCCAATGTCTACTTTTGCCTCTCATTTGTTTCTTATGCAGTGAAAGAAGCTTTTACTATCATTTCCAATATTACTGGCTAGCCTACCTTCATATTCGATCCTCTCCTTCCTTATTGCTCTCTTTGTTATCCTCTGTTTGTTTTTGTAGCCCTCCCAATTGTCTGATTTCCCAGTGACCTTGCCCGCTTTATAGGCTGTCTCTTTTTCTTTGATACATTTCCTGACTTCCTTTGTCAGCCATGGCTGTCTAAACCCCCTCCCCCGAATCCCGGACGGATAATGGTTCTTTTCTTTGGGATGAACCTCTGTACTGTGTCCTCAATTACACCCAGAAACTCCTGCCATTGTTGCTCTACTGTCTTACCTGCGAGGCTCTGCTTCCAGTTGATTTTCGTCAGTTCCTCTCTCATGCCCCAGTAATTACCTTCATTAAACTGTAACACCATGACATCCGATTTTGTCTTCTCTCTTTCAAACTGTAGGCTGAACTTTACCATATTATGATTGCTGCCTCCTCAGTGTTCCCTTACTTTAAGATCTTTAATGAAGTCTGGCTTGTGACATAGCACTAAGTCCAGAATAGACTGCTCTCTTGTGGGCTCCATCATAAGCTGTTCGAAACAGCCATCCTGTAAGCATTCCGTGAATTCCCTTTCTTTGGATCCACTGGCAACGTTATTCACCCAGTCCACCTGCATATTGAAGTCCCCCATGATCACCGTGAGCTTGCCTTTCTGACATGCCCAGTCTATTTCCCGGGGCATATTGCGCCCCTGGTCCTGGTCACTGTTCGGAGGTCTGTACATAACTCCCATTATGGTTTTTTTTTGACCTTTGTGGTTCCTCAATTCCACCCACACAGACTCCACATCATCTGACCCTATGTCATTCAGTGCCATAGATTTGATTTCATTCTTAACTAACAAGGCATCCCGCCACCCCTGCCCACCTCCCTGTCTTTTCCATTAGTTCTAAATCCTTGGATGTTCAACTGTCAGTCCTGAACCCCCTGCAACCACAGGTCTGTGATACCTACCACATCATAATCATTCAAGATGATTTCTGCTGTTAATTCATCAACGTTGTTACAGTATGGAGTGTATTAGAATGGCTGCGCGAGAAGAAGACGCTGGACCAAGCCGATTCTGTCGAATCTTGAGCAAAATGTATCCAGCAAGCAGGCTGACCAGAAGTCGAAGCTGTGAGCCTGGGTAGCTCAGTCGGTAGAGCATCAGACTTTTAATCTGAGGGTCCAGGGTTCAAGTCCCTGCTCAGGCGTGTAGTTCAGCATGCAGTTTTTCATTGCCAACCTTGCCAACAGAAATGGCCGAGTGCCAGCAGATGAAGCAGAAGGACGAGCATCTGCTTCCGATCTGACACAAGTACAGGCCAGAAGGAAGTCGAGCTCCAAACGAAGTCTCTGATGCCACTCTTGCTGTGCCTCTCCAACGATGTGCGCTTTTCGTTTGCCGTGATCGCTTCAAAGTGTTCAAAGATTTCTTAACTTGCTGCTTCAATGCATGTCGATGCTCGAGTCGATATTGTGCTTGTTCATTTTTTCAACTCAGACACAATAAACGACACGTTCAGGCACATCTGTCTTGTTGTGCTGGAGATGGCGATGAGGCAGTTTGGGCGGGGGTGGTGATGGCTGAGACTTGTGCTGGGGACGTTTGTGTGGAGCAGAGAGTGAACGGTGGGAGTAGCGACGGTTTGTGCTGAGGTAAGATGATGTGGGTCCGAAATGTGTGCAGGGCGAGTGCCGGGAGTGAAGTTGTGTGTGTTGTGGGTTGGAGCTATCCACGGTGCGGGATGCAGTAGCATCGGAGTGATGTGGAGGGCCTTGAAATGGAGCTGGGTGCCAATGTAATGAGGTCTGTGCGCAATTTGAAGAATGTCTTTAACGAACAATGGAATTTCGAAGAGGTGCTCAGAAGTCCAGACGTATCAAAGAACTGTGTGAAACGGGCACATGGGCAAAGCTGCACGCAGCGGGCTTCCCTGACTGATCTGGAACAGAGCAATCGGTCACATTTTTCTTATCCTTCCTCACTACGTTATGTACGCCGTGTGTTGCTCTCACGGTTCCTGATGAGTTTTCATGGGTTTTGGGGCAAAGGCTGCAGAATGCCTTCGAATGTAGCTCGGCACGGGGTTGCAACATATTGAGGCAGGGACAGTGTTGGCACTGGATAAAAATGTGCGTTGAAAATTAAAATGCCGACCGCATCTTGAAAAATCGACTTCAGAAGGTCGGGTTTTGCACAACTGCAGCATCTTTAACAAACACATTGAAGGGCGCTTCCCCACTGTCCCCAGGGGCCTAATGGATAAGGCACTGCCATCCAACGGCAGGGATTTGGGTTCAAGCCCTGTCTGGGGTGCGTTGAGCTCTGCCATGTGCCGCAGCTTTTTATTTCTGAAGGGTAGCACTGTGGCTCAGTTGGCTGCCGCGCAATCTCGTTGCACTGTGAAATCCGGCTAAGATTGTACAGTGAGGCGACAGGGAGTGTGGATTTGAGCATTATTCCCGCGCTGGCTCCTGGTTCCTCGCACAGCTCTAAGGCGTCAGGCGTCCAGGTCAGATGGCTTGGCCATTCTAAATTGCCACCAGTGGCGACACATGGACGCGGAGTCTCTCTGAATCAGCCATGGGCACGTCGCGTTTCATTGATAGGCTACTGCGGTGGGTGGGATGCTCTTTGGAGGCTCGATGTAGCTCAATGTCCTGCCCACACACTTTCGGGATTATTTCCATCTCATGAATACAAACCATAAATTGGTGGCAGGCGAGGCGAAGCGAAACAAAATCTTCACAGATCCCGACAAACAAAGCATTTCTCTGGCAATTTCTGTTCTTGCTGTTTGGTCCTGACCCTTGTGGCCAGTCACCCTTTGTGAGATAGGCACCTTTTGGTTAGATGTCGATGTTTTTCTGTAGACTTGCTGCTATCATGTCTGTTCTAATTGAATTGTTTGCAGCCCGCCGACATCGCAGCTGTCTCATGCGCATGAATTTTGTTTTCGGGGTGTTGGCATGTCAGGGAAGGGATGCGTTAGTGGTTTTAGAGGTGTGTGTTGAGGAGGCTTGTGGCAGGAGAGAGATGAGGCTGCGGCTTGGGTTCGGCTCAGGGTGTTGGGGATGACGGTCTTTATGGCTGAATAGTATAGACCACAAGACTATAAGACATAGGAGTGGAAGTAAAGCCATTCGACCCATCGAGTCCACTCCACCAATTAATCATGGCTGATGGGCATTTCAACTCCACTTCCCTGCACTGTCCGCGCAGCCCTTGATTCCTTGTGAGATCAAGAATTTATCGATCTCTGCCCTGAAGACATTTAACGTCCCGGTCTCCACTGCACTCCATGGCGATGAATCCCACAGGCCCACCACTCTCTGGCTGAAGAAATGTCTCCTCATTTCCGTTTTAAATTTAGCCCCTCTAATTCTAAGGCTGTGCCCACGGGTCCGAATCTCCCCACCTAACGGAAACAACTTCCCAGCATCCACACTTTCTAAGCCATGCATTATCTTGTAAGTTTCTATCAGATCTCCCCTCAACCTTCTAAACTCGATTGGCTACAATCCCAGGATCCCCAGCCATTCATCATACATTAAACCTACCATTCCTGGGATCATCTATATGAATCTCCGCTGGACACTTGCCAGCGCCAAAATGTCCTTCCTGAGGCGTGGGGCCCAAAATTGGACCCAGTTTTCAAAAAAGGGCCCAACTAGTGCTTTATCAAGTCTCAAAAGCACATCGCTGCTTTTATATTCCAACCCTCTTGAGATAAATGACAACATTACGTTTGCTTTCTTAATCACGGACTCTACCTGCAAGTTAACCTTTAGAGAATTTAGAGAATCCTGGACTAACACTCCCTGATCCCTATGTAGTTCGGCTTTATCAATTTTCTCACCATTTAAAAAATAGTCCATGCTATAAAGAGAACAGCTGCGGCCCCAACACTGAACCCTGCGGGAAACCACTTGTCACCGGTTGCCATTCCGTAAAAAAGCCTTTTATCCCAACTCTCTGCCTTCTGTCAGACAGCCAATCCTCAATCCAAGCCAGTAGCTCACCTTGAACACCACAGGCCCTCACCATACTCAGCAGCCTCCTGTGAGGCACCTTATCAAAGGCCATTTGGAAGTCTAGATAGATAACATCCACTGTGTTTCCCTGGTCTAACCTACTTGTTACCTCTTCAAAGAGTTCTAACAGGTTTGTCAGGCACGACCTCCCCTTACTAAATCCATGCTGACTTGTTCCAATCTGACCCTGCACTTCCAAGAATTTAGAAATCTCATCTTTAACGATGGATTCTAGCATTTTACCAACAACCGAGGTTGGGCAAATCGACCTATAATTTTCATCTTTTGTCTTGATCCTTTCTTAACCAAGGAGGTTACAACAGCAATTTTCCAATCATATGGGACTTTCCCAGACTCCAGTGACATTTGAAAGATCACAACCAAAGCCTCCACTAATTCCTCAGACACCTCCCTCAGAACTTTAGGATGTAGCCCATCGGGGCCAGCAGATTTATCAATTTTTAGACCTTTTAGCTTTTCTAGCACTTTCTCTTTTGTAATGCCCACTATACTCAACTCTGCCCCCTGGCTCTCCCTAATTGTTGGGATACTACTCATGACTTCCACTGTGAAGACTGATGCAAAGTACTTATTAAGTTCTTCAGCGATTTCCTTATCTCCCATCACTAGCCTTCCAGCATCAGTTTGGAGCAGCCCAATGTCTACTTTTGCCTCTCGTTTGTTTCTTATGGATTGAAAGAAGCTTTTACTATCATTTCTAATATTACTGGCTAGCCTACCTTCATGTCTGGTCCTCTCCTTCCTTATTGCTCTCTTTGTTATCCTCTGTTTGTTTTTGTAGCCCTCCCAATCTTCTGATTTCCCAGTGACCTTGCCCGCTTTATAGGCTGTCTCTTTTTCTTTGATACATTTCCTGACTTCCTTTGTCAGCCATGGCTGTCTAAACCCCCTCCCCTGAATCCCGGACGGATAATGGTTCTTTTCTTTGGGATGAACCTCTGTACTGTGTCCTCAATGACACCCAGAAACTCCTGCCATTGTTGCTCTGCTGTCTTACCTGCGAGGCTCTGCTTCCAGTTGATTTTCGTCAGTTCCTCTCTCATGCCCCAGTAATTACCTTCATTAAACTGTAACACCATGACATCCGATTTTGCCTTCTCTCTTTCAAACTGTAGGCTGAACTTTACCATATTATGATTGCTGCCTCCTCAGTGTTCCCTTACTTTAAGATCTTTAATGAAGTCTGGCTTGTGACATAGCACTAAGTCCAGAATAGACTGCTCCCTTGTGGGCTCCATCATAAGCTGTTCGAAACAGCCATCCTGTAAGCATTCCGTGAATTCCCTTTCTTTGGATCCACCGGCAACGTTATTCACCCAGTCCACCTGCATATTGAAGTCCCCCATGAACACCGTGACCTTGCCTTTCTGACATGCCCAGTCTATTTCCCGGTGCATATTGCGCCCCTGGTCCTAGCCACTGTTCGGAGGTCTGTACATAATTCCCATTATGGTTTTTTTTTGCCTTTGTGGTTCCTCAATTCCACCCACACAGACTCCACATCATCTGACCCTATGTCATTCAGTGCCATAGATTTGATTTCATTCTTAACTAACAAGGCAACCCCGCCACCTCTGCCCACCTCCCTGTCTTTTCCATTAGTTCTAAATCCTTGGATGTTCAACTGTCAGTCCTGAACCCCCTGCAACCACAGGTCTGTGATACCTACCACATCATAATCATTCAAGATGATTTCTGCTGTTAATTCATCAACGTTGTTACAGTATGGAGTGTATTAGAATGGCTGCGCGAGAAGAAGACGCTGGACCAAGCCGATTCTGTCGAATCTTGAGCAAAATGTATCCAGCAAGCAGGCTGACCAGAAGTCGAAGCTGTGAGCCTGGGTAGCTCAGTCGGTAGAGCATCAGACTTTTAATCTGAGGGTCCAGGGTTCAAGTCCCTGCTCAGGCGTGTAGTTCAGCATGCAGTTTTTCATTGTCAACCTTGCCAACAGAAATGGCCGAGTGCCAGCAGATGAAGCAGAAGGACGAGCATCTGCTTCCGATCTGACACAAGTACAGACCAGAAGGAAGTCGAGCTCCAAACGAAGTCTCTGATGCCACTCTTGCTGTGCCTCTCCAACGATGTGCGCTTTTCGTTTGCCGTGATCGCTTCAAAGTGTTCAAAGATTTCTTAACTTGCTGCTTCAATGCATGTCGATGCTCGAGTCGATATTGTGCTTGTTCATTTTTTCAACTCAGACACAATAAACGACACGTTCAGGCACATCTGTCTTGTTGTGCTGGAGATGGCGATGAGGCAGTTTGGGCGGGGGTGGTGATGGCTGAGACTTGTGCTGGGGACGTTTGTGTGGAGCAGAGAGTGAACGGTGGGAGTAGCGACGGTTTGTGCTGAGGTAAGATGATGTGGGTCCGAAATGTGTGCAGGGCGAGTGCCGGGAGTGAAGTTGTGTGTGTTGTGGGTTGGAGCTATCCACGGTGCGGGATGCAGTAGCAGCGGAGTGATGTGGAGGGCCTTGAAATGGAGCTGGGTGCCAATGTAATGAGGTCTGTGCGCAATTTGAAGAATGTCTTTAACGAACAATGGAATTTCGAAGAGGAGCTCAGAAGTCCAGACGTATCAAAGAACTGTGTGAAACGGGCACATGGGCAAAGCTGCACGCAGCGGGCTTCCCTGACTGATCTGGAACAGAGCAATCGGTCACATTTTTCTTATCCTTCCTCACTACGTTATGTACGCCGTGTGTTGCTCTCACGGTTCCTGATGAGTTTTCATGGGTTTTGGGGCAAAGGCTGCAGAATGCCTTCGAATGTAGCTCGGCACGGGGTTGCAACATATTGAGGCAGGGACAGTGTTGGCACTGGATAAAAATGTGCGTTGAAAATTAAAATGCCGACCGCATCTTGAAAAATCGACTTCAGAAGGTCGGGTTTTGCACATGTGCAGCATCTTGAACAAACACATTGAAGGGCGCCTCCCCACTGTCCCCAGGGGCCTAATGGATAAGGCACTGCCATCCAACGGCAGGGATTTGGGTTCAAGCCCTGTCTGGGGCCTGTGGTGTTGTGCCATGTACCGCAGCTTTTTATTTCTAAAGGGTGGCACTGTGGCTCAGTTGGCTGCCGCGCAATCTCGTTGCACTGTGAAATCCGGCTAAGATTGTACAGTGAGGCGACAGGGAGTGTGGATTTGAGCATTATTCCTGCGCTGGCTCCTGGTTCCTCGCACAGCTCTAAGCCGTCAGGCGTCCAGGTCAGATGGCTTGGCCATTCTAAATTGCCACCAGTGGCGACACATGGACGCGGAGTCTCTCTGAATCAGCCATGGGCACGTCGCGTTTCATTGATAGGCTACTGCGGTGGGTGGGATGCTCTTTGGAGGCTCGATGTAGCTCAATGTCCTGCCCACACACTTTCGGGATTATTTCCATCTCATGAATACAAACCATAAATTGGTGGCAGGCGAGGCGAAGCGAAACAAAATCTTCACAGATCCCGACAAACAAAGCATTTCTCCGACAATTTCTGTTCTTGCTGTTTGGTCCTGACCCTTGTGGCCAGTCACCCTTTGTGAGATGGGCACCTTTTGGTTAGATGTCGATGTTTTTCTGTAGACTTGCTGCTATCATGTCTGTTCTAATTGAATTGTTTGCAGCCCGCCGACATAGCAGCTGTCTCATGCGCATGAATTTTGTTTTCGGGGTGTTGGCATGTCAGGGAAGGGATGCGTTAGTGGTTTTAGAGGTGTGTGTTGAGGAGGCTTGTGGCAGGAGAGAGATGAGGCTGCGGCTTGGGTTCGGCTCAGGGCGTTGGGGGTGACGGTCTTTATGGCTGAATAGTATAGACCATAAGACCAGAAGACATAGGAGTGGCAGTAAAGCCATTCGACCCATTGAATCCATTCCACCAATTAATCATGGCTGATGGGCATTTCAACTCCACTTCCCTGCAGTCTCCGTGTAGCCCTTGATTCCTTGTGAGATCAAGAATTTATCGATCTCTGACCTGAAGACATTTAACGTCCCGGTCTCCACTGCACTCCATGGCAATGAATCCCACAGGTGCACCACTCTCTGGCTGAAGAAATGTCTCCTCATTTCCATTTCAAATTTGCCCCCTCTAATTCTAAGGCTGTGACCAGGGGTCTGAATCTCCCCGCCTAACTGAAACAACTTCCCAACATCCACCCTTTCTAAGCCATGTACTATCTTGTAGGTTTCTATCAGATCTCCCTTCAACTTTCTAAACTCGTTTGGATACAATCCCAGGATCCCCAGCCATTCATCGTACGTTAAACCTACCATTCCTGGGATCATCTGTGTGAATCTCCGCTCAACACGCTCCAGCGCCAGTATGACCTTCCTGAGGTGTGGGGCCCAAAATTTGACACAGTATTCAAAATTGGGCCTAACTAGAGCTTTATCAAGTCTAGTCTCTCTGAATCAGCCATGGGCACGTCGCGTTTCATTGATAGGCTACTGCGATAGTTGGGATGCTCTTTGGAGGCTCGATGTAGCTCAATGTCCTGCCCGCACACTTTCGGGATTATTTGCATTCAATGAAAAGCAACAATAAATTGGTGGTGAGGCGAGGCGAAGCGAAACAAAATCTTCACAGATACTGACTGAAGCGATGTGTTTCTCCAGCAATTTCTGTTCTTGTTCTTTGTTATGAAAGCTTGCAATAACCAAAAACCAAAAGAGCTGCGGATGCTGTAAATCAAGAAATAGAAGTTGCTGGCAATGCTCAGCAGGTTAGTTCTGAGGAAGGATCTCTGGGCCCCAAACATTAACTAACTCATATATTTTTTTCACAGATGCTGCCAGACCTGTTGAGCATTTCCAACGACTTCTGTTTTTGTACCCTGTCATTGAGTCTGATGCAGCCAGATCATGACTCCCATGTTTACTCTGGATTCAGAGACACAAGGATTGATTCAAGAAACTAGAATGATTGACCTAAAGAATGAAAAGCTCAGGAAGGACATTTTATCAAGATATTTGAAAACAAGAGGGGCCTAGACAGAGCAGATAGGGTGAAACTGTTCCCGTTGTTGATTATATCTGAGCCACGGGGAACACTGATTTAAAGGAGATTGATAAGGATACCTGACTTTATGAGGAATGACTTTTGAGTTCAAGGTCTTGGTCTCACGTGCATTGCTGGAGCATGTATTTGAGACAGATTCAATTATTTCTGTCAAATAAGAATTACTTAATTACATGCAGTGAAAATATTTTCAGAGTTGCAGGGGAGGGACTAGCTGAGCTGTTTTTGCAGGAGCTAGCATGAGCAAGATGGACTGAATGGTGTCACCACATGCCCATCAAGGTTGTCCTCTTTCTTC
The DNA here is from genome assembly GCF_030684315.1 of Stegostoma tigrinum. Taxonomy (NCBI): domain Eukaryota; kingdom Metazoa; phylum Chordata; class Chondrichthyes; order Orectolobiformes; family Stegostomatidae; genus Stegostoma; species Stegostoma tigrinum. Next base: position 38,735,386 of record NC_081383.1, read on the forward strand.
ATATACAAGCCCCAAGAGTGGAATTGATCAGCCGTGATCATTATAAATGATAGAGGAATGTCAAAGGACCAAATGTCCTACTCCTGGTCCCATTTTTGTTGTCAGCAGATCCACTGTTCAGTCGTCTGGATGGCCAGTTCTAATTCTCATTCTACTAATGATACCAAGGGTTTCACTTTCCTGCCCTTTCACATAACTCCCAACTCCTCTACTGACCAAGGCTGAGCCTTAAATAAGCACTAGGATTCTGGCCCCACAATTCTCTGTTGCAAGCAGTCCCAAAAACTTAACCACCCGAAAGAAGCAATTTCCCCTCATCACAGTCTTAAATTGGTGCCCCTTTACTATGAGACTATGCTCTCTGTTCCCAGACTGTCCCATCAGGGAAAACATCCTCTCAGCATCTACACTGTCAAATCCCTTAAGAATCTGTTATGTTTGAATGAAATCGCCCCTCATTCTTCTAAACACCAGCGAATAGAGTCCCGAACTATTTAATCTTTGCTCATAAGCCAATCCTTCCAGACTGGGGATCATCCCGGTCAACCTTCTGTGATCTTTCCTCAACAAAATGATTACTTTCTTTAAATAAGGTGACCAAAGCAGCTCACAGTACTGCAGCTGTGGTCTCATGAGCATCTCATGCAGCTGCAATAAGACATCCCTTCTCTTATACTTCCAACCCCTCGAAATAAGGGCCTCTATTTCATTAGCCTTCCTGATTCCCTGATGCATCTGTCTGCTAGCTTGCTGTGTTTTGTGCACAAGTACCTTCAAGTCCTTTGGTATTGCAGCTTCTTGCAGTTTTTCTCCATTTAAATAATACTGTTCATGTGTTATCCTTTCCAAAATGAACAACTTCACATTTTCTCACATTATACTCCAATCAACATCCAGAAGTCCAAGGTCCTCTATCCATGAGCTCCAAATGTACATACCTCAAACTCATTGATTGGGATTCATGAGAGGTTTCTGGAAGACATGGAAACACTTAAAAGGGAAAAGTTTCTTCCAAGATATTTTATTTATGCCCTTCAGAACTCGATACACCTCAATCATGTCCCCTGCCCCCTCACCTTTCTCTCCTATCAGGAGAACAACACCAGCCTATCTAGTTTCCCTTCCTAGCTGAAATATTCTAGCTGAAGCAATTTCATGATGAATCTCATTTGAACCATTTCCAAAACTATCACACTATTCCTGTCGTCTGTAACTGTCACCTTATGCAGCTCCTTCACAACCTCTTGTATTAAATGCGAACACTAATAAAAGCATGTATCCCATATGCCTTTTAACCACATTATCTACTTTTCCTGCTATCTTCAAGGTACACCAAGTTGCCTCTGAACCTCTATACTTCCTTGGATTCTGTTATTCACTGTGTACTCCCTTGGCTTGTTAGTTCTCCAAAATGCAATATCTCACATTTCTCAAACTTAAATTCCATATGACATTGTTGTACCCATCTGACCAACCCATCTATACTGTCTAAGGCTTTCCTCCGCACTAGTTATCACAACACAAATTTTCCTGTCATCGATGGACTTACTGAGCAAATCTCACACATTCATGTCTAGATCATTAACACAAACTACAAGCAGTAAGGGGCCTTGCCCTGAAACATGTTGTATGTCACTAGACACAGGTTTACTGTCAAGAATACAACTTTTGGCCATCACCTTCTGCCTCTTGCCATCAATTCAATTTTGGGATCAGGTCTAACTTGGATCCAAATTGCTAAACTGTTCAGGGTCCTACGTGCTCTTATCTTCTTTACCAGTCACCCAGAATTTGTCAAAAGCACGTGGACAATATCCACTGCACTACCCTCATCCACACATCTGGCCACCTCCTCAAAAAGATCAATCAGACTTGCCGGGCATGATCTCCTGACGTTGTGACTATCTTTGATGAACCTTTGCCTCTCCAACTGGAAATTAATTCTGTTCCTCAGAATCTTTTCCAATAGTTTCCCTCATTGATGTTAGACTCACTGACTTCTAGTTCCTTGCTTCATTCCCACAACCCTTCTTGATTACTGTTACCACATCATCTGTCCTCCAGTCCTCCGGCACCTTTCCTATTTGCAGCGAGGATTTTAAAATTAACATCAGGGCTCCTGCAATCTTATTCCATGTTTCCCACAACAGCTTGTCATGCATCTCATCTGGGCCTGGGGACTTATGCAATTTTATGCTCACTAAAATGATGATTACTTCCTCCCTCTCAATTGTAATTTGTTCAAATATATTACAGACTTCATCCATGATCTCTATACAGAACATTATACTTTTCTATTGTCAAAATAGGTATAAAGTGCTTATTTAAAATCTCACTTATTGTCTTCCAGTTCCAGCTAGTTTGCCACCTAGGTCCCCAATGGGCTTCACACTTTCCTTGGTTACCCTTATGCCTCTACTATATTGTCAAATGTCGTTGGATTTTTCTTTAATTTATCTACCAACATTTCCCCATCTTTCCAAATTTTGTTTAGAAGTAACCACTTTGCACTTGCTATATACCCCAGAGCCTTCTGCTGTTCTGAGCACCTGGTATCAACTGTAAGCTTCCCTTTTTCTCCTTCCCAATTGTGTACATTGCTCGATATCCAGGGTTCTCTGGAATATTTGATCCTACTCTTCACAGTTGTGGGAACATGCTAGACTCATTGAATCCCAACAGTGTGGAAGCAGGCCATTTTGCCCATCAAGTTGACACCATCCCTCTGAAGAGCATCTGAACAAAACCCATCCCTCCACCCCAGGCCTGTAACCCAGCATTTCCCATGGCCAATCCACCGAACCTGCTGTAGATTGTGGGAGGAAACCAGAGCACCTGGATGAAGGTTGCACGGACACAGGGAGAATGTGCAAACTCCACACCTCAAGTTGCCTGAGGGCGGAATTGAACCCAGGTCCCTGGTGCTGCATGACAGCAGTGTTAAACACTGAGCCACTGAGACACCGAGCCATCCATGTTGTCTATCTTTCATACTTCATCTATCCTATTAATTTCAGGGAGGTTGCAATCCCCTACTGTCATTATCCCATTATTTTATACACTTCTCTGAGATTTGCGTACATATCTGCTAATCTAACTCTGCCTGGCTGTGGGTCAACAGCTTAATTTAAGGAAGAGATTGACAGATGTTTAATTAGTTATGGGGTAAAGTTTATGGAGAGTAGACACGTATGCAGAATTGAGGCTGAGATGAAATCAGCCATGATCATATTATATAGCAGAACAGAATCAAGGGCCTGAACTGCCCACTCCTGCTCCTCGCTCTTATGACCTTATCGTACCTCCAATCCATGTCCTATTCTGCTGCCAAATTAATTTAACCTCACATGAACAGAACTGGAGATAAACCCCACCCCAACTCGCAAGAATGTGGTGCCATTGCATGTAGGTGCAACTGTTGGACTTGTACAATGCCATGTTCCCCAGAAACATACCTAGAGTGATTGTAATGGGGTCAGCCAGGTGCACCTCATCGAGTAAGAGTTCCCCAACTGGGACTGTTAACTTGGTCCGATCAGGGAGTCCTGGCTGACAGATATGAACAGAAATGCCAGAGATTCTGTTCACTCTGACAGCTGGTTCTGAGGAAGGCGGGATGTATCAAGTACTATGCAAATAAATGATGACTTGGTGATGGGATACTGGCCTCTGTAGAGTTATTTCAGTGGTGACAAGAGAAAAATAAACACTCCTAAAGATATTTGCTCCCAACAGCTTTGAGTTGAGTAAACATTTCTGGCAGCATGCAGTTATTTGGGAAGGTTGACTCATTCAATCCTGTCGTCAATGACTGGACCCAGTATATGGGAAGAATGTATTAATTTTTCTGGGCAAATGACAATGGGGTAGATGAATAACCCTTCTGGCAGCTTGTGGGCTCACAGCTTTTTTGGTTACAAACCCTGATGCTCCAGATATTCAAACCTTACAAGAGTTGACCCCAAAGCTCCTCTAATTCTGTGATGCTATTGGTTTTACTTGGCAGTTTGAGAATGAGGGGAATCTATATCGGCATTTTTGATGATGTTAAGATGACTGGCAGATGCATATAACTTTGGACCAACCTACAATAAGATCTGAAAGACCGTTTGGTACATTGAATTGATGATGTAACCAAGCAAAAGCGCCTGGTAGCCAACACTCAGCCAGGCTTCAGATACTACAACTGGCTTTGTCGTTCGAAAATGCTGCAAGCCAGTCATGCGTTACAGGCAGAAATCAGGTGGCTGGAATGCAAAAAAAATCATCAAGCTCATATGGTTTGCAGAGTGGGCAGCAGTGGTTGTAATGATGTGAAGCTGATGAGTCAGTTCACCATTATGGAGATTTTAAACAAACTGTAATCCACTTCTCATGGTTGAATAAAGACCCAATCCCGCACACAACTGGCTGGGCTACAATTAATACTCATAACAGCTTGTACCAACATACGAGACTGCTATTTGGGGTATCATCAGCCTATGCCATTTTTCAGTGGACGATGGAGAACATTTTACAAGTTTTACCCCAGGTCACCATTTATTTGGATGACGTGCTAACAGCAGGAAATGCTGCTGCAAAGCACTCAGAGAACTTGGATACTGTCCTTAGATGTTTCTCCAAGGCTGGCATACACCTTAGAAGACAAAATTGAGGACTCCAAGCCTCCCAAGTGACCTCGCGATAGTAAGAACTGCTGAAGCTGGAGTAGGAGATAACTCAGTGTGGAGTTGGAGGAACACAGCAGGCCAGGCAGCATCAGAGGAGCAGGAAGGTTGATGTTTTGGGTCAGGACACTACTTCAGAAAGGGTTCCAACCGAAGGGTCCCAACCCAAAATGTCAACTTTTCTGCTCCTCTGATGCTGCCTGGTGTGCTGTGTTCCTCCAACTCCATACTGTGTTGACCTCAAGTGATCTACTTGAGCTACAGAGTTGACCAGGCCGGGTTAAACCCGATGGAAGATAAAGTGATGGCAATCAAAAGTGCCGCAGCTCCCATGTCTGTACAAGAGCTTCAGTCTTTCCTTGGATTGATGAGCCTTGGTTCATCTGCATCTGTAAATCTGTCCTTGTTGTTGACTGCTAATGGGTCTAGAGCATTGAAATGCAAACTTGTTTCTCATGAAACAGACTCATGGTGGCAGTGGAGTTGAGTTTGAGCTGGTTTGGTACCCACCAGCATTGGTTGCACCTGCGTGGGTGAGGTCCAGAGAGGCCTCATAGGGCGAGGGTATCAGTGGAAAGTGAGATCGCACCAATAGAGCGGTGATGGCACAGCAAAGGGGGCTTGTGCCTGGCCACCAGGCCTATGGCCCATGACAGAGCACTTCACAAGAAGCGCTGTTAAGTTGAGCACGTTGTTTTATTTCTTCATTTTTATGCCTTTATGTTCGATGCTTTGGTTTATTTTTCTGTGTTTTAAGATAACGCCGGAAAATGATGAAACTATCCAACAATTCTCACTATATTTTGTAACAAGACGCATGTGACAGTAAATAAATGAAGCCAAATTGTATCTTAGTTAAAACAGCCTTTCCCATATTTAAAACGTTTGGGGAGGTCAGTCCAAGCAGCAACAGAGTGAAGGCGAGTAAATCTCGGTGAGAGCAGCAGCAGCTGGATAAACGCCTGAGAAGCTGGGTCAGTCAGAGTGAATTTGGAGCTGAATCTAGGGGCAGTGCTCTGGACGTGAGTCATGATTCAAAAGTGACAGAGGCTTGGCTGCTGAGGAGCCACGTTTGAGTGCTGCCTAAGAGAGATACAGTATGTAGGTTTTGTAGATGTAGCCTGCTAGGAATAGAGAGTGTGAGTGAGAGGCCAGACTTTGGTGATGACATTGTGGAATTCCTACAGGCCCTTCAGCTCAACAAGTCCACACTGACCCTCAGAGCATCCCACCCGGACCCATATCCCTAAACACCACCTAATGTACACATCCCTGAACACCAATTTAGCATGGCTAATCCACCCAGCCTGCACATCTTTGGACTGTGGGAAGAAACCCACACAGACACAGGGAGAATATGCAAACTCCATACTGTCACCTAAAGGTGGTTTTGAAATTGGGCCCCTGGCACTGTGAGGTAGCAGTGCTAACCATTGAGCCCCACACTGTTTAAACTAGTGCAATGGGGGGAAGGAATCAAACTAATAGGTCAGCAAATAGAATGATGAAAGAGGAATCAGAAACTATGGCGGAATTGGTGGCCTGAAGTGTATTTGTTTTAATGTAAGGAGTATGACAGGTAAGGCAGATGACCTTGGATTAGTACACATAACGATGATGTTGTAGCTTTTACAGAGACTTGGTTGAGACTGGGACAACACTGGTAGCTTAATGTTGCAGGATTTAGATGTTTCAGGCTAGATAGAGAGGGATGTAAAAGTGATGGGGGGAGGTGCATTACTGATAAGGGAGAACATCGCAACTGTACTGAGGGAGGGCTCATCCAACCAGGCCATAGAGTAGACCTCTGGAACAGAATGGCTGCAAATAATTTAATGGGATAAAAACCAAAAGAGCTGCAAATCAGGAACAAAAATAGAAGTTGCTGGAAAAGCTCAGCAGGTCTGGCAGCATCTGTGAAAGGAAAATCAGAGTTAACGTTTTGGGTCCAGTGACCCGTCTTCATTGTATTGCAGGCCTCGCAGCAGCCGAGGGGAGATAGAGGAACGGTTATATGGACAAATTGTGGGAGAATATAAAACTCACAAGGTTGCTGTGCTGGGTGACTTTTACCTCCTCTATATTGAGTGGGACCCCCTTTACTGCCAGGGATGTGGATAGGAGTGAATTTTTAGGCATGTCCAGGATGGTGTTTTGAAACAATATGTAAATAGTGGGATGGAAGGAGCCACACTCCTTGAAGAGGAACAGGGCTGTCTTTTAGTCATGTGGACTGCTTTAAGTGGTGCCAGCCTCACACGTCCTTGGGCCCAGTGCCAAGGTGTGCGTTCACCCAGCAGCACATCATCACTGAGGTGCACCTCACAGTCAGTTACATCAGTGACAGCACAAAATTTCCGAGCTGCCTTCACTGCAAAAAGGAGCGGGTAAATTTCCCATCGCCATTCCTGAGCTCAGTTTCCAATCTGATTGAAATTTAACCCAGTGGTATCTGACAGCACTGGGCTGCCTGTAGCACGGGGTGGGGGGGAGGAGGGAAAAGCGTGAGCAAAGGGGAGAGGTGTGGTCCATTGTAAACATCGAGACATTAATAACAAAATAGTTGTCAGGAAGTGTGTCTGTGGATTAATGATTTTTGGAATCTTTTCTTGAATTGTTAATAACCTGACTGATGAACATCATCCAGAATGCTGGGTCTTACCTTGTTCATAAAACTGGAAGGACTTTAGGCCTGAATAAATCACAACAGAGATTGGTCCTATGTCTCTCACTGCTTTTGCCAAATTAATTTCGCCTTCTCTTGTACGTTTATAGCCAATGATGCTGGCAACAATTTTAGCTCTCTGAAGCTTGCAGAATCCAACCTAAATGTTAAAGAAAATGTTAAAAATAAACGTTCAATAAGATCATGTTTAAATTGTTTCCTCTTTTGTTGACTCTTTTCTGCATTCAGATTTTGGCTGCCACTTTATTTCTCCGAAATCGGAAGGGTCCTTGCTAAATGTTGAACAAATGTTCAAAGTTAATGTTCACTAATACTTTGCGATACTTGTCTAGGTTTAAAATTGAGTCATAGAGCATGGAAACAGAATCCTTCTCCAACTCGTCCACGCTGACTAGATAACCTAATGTGACCTATTCCCATTTGCCAGCCTTTGGCCCTAAACCTTTCCTATTCACATAGCCATCCAAATGCCTTTTAAATGTTGTAATTGTACCAGCCTCCACCACCTCCTCTGGCAGCTCAATCCTTACACGCACCAACCTCAGTGTGAAAATAGTTACTCCTCAGATCGTTTTTAGTATTGTTTTGTATCAATCATAATGTTTATAATCAATGCATTTGACACATTCTACACTGAGGTTAAACGAAGGGATTCAAAATAAACAGAAAAGTGGGGACTTGGAGAACATCATACTCAGCCTCGCCAACTCGATTTGCCAATCAAACTTTCCCTCTGGCTAACTCATTCTGAAAGTGCTTTGGAAAGTATTGAGCCTGTTTGGAATTTTCAGTCTCCTCAAACGAAAATTGTGCTCATACTTTCAAGAATTATGTCCTTGTCATTCAGATAAATCTTTCTCAAACAGTCCAATATTTACAAAATTGAAGAATCTTTGGATTACAACTCATTCTTTTTCGAGCTCTTCTCAGGTCCCTTTAAATCCTTCCCCTCTCGCCTCAAACCTATGCTCTCTGCTTTTGGACTCCCCTACCCGAGGAAAAAGACCTTGGCTGTTCACCCTATCCGCGCCCTTCACTATTTTATGAACCTTGATAAGGTCACCCCTCAGCCTCTGATGCTCCAGGGGGATAAAAGCCCCAGGCCAGCAACATGTTTGTAAATTCTTTCTGCATCTGCTTAAATTTGACACCATCCTCCCTATAGCAGGACAACGAAAACTGTATGAAGTGTTCCAAAAATGGCCTCACCAACGTCCTGCTGAGCCTAGTCCTATGATGTCCCGAGTCCTATATTCAATGTTCTGATCAATCAAGGCAACTGTGTCCCCAGCACCTTCCTCTCCATCCTATCTCTCTGCAATTCCACTTCCAAGGAACTATGCACCTGCTCCCCTCGGTCTCTTTGTAGCATCTTGCACCTTGGAAATGATGGAGTATTTTGATTTCATTTCCCGTTTCTGTGTTTCAATGAAAACTGGACAATCGTAAATGTGGCAGCTATTGCAGAATGTTCCTCTTGTCTGATGGAGTGAAAATTTTGGTCCATGACTTCTCACCAATACTGCAGTTTAGTGCAGCTTTAGAAACACAGGGCAGGATTTAATGCCTCTCCTGGGGTGAGGCTGCTGCTGGGAGGATGTACTTACATTGGTGGGGGCACATGGCAGGAGGGAATTCTACCTTCACCCTGATTAAATCCAAGCTGGATTAGAATGTGAATGGCCTTCCTGCCACATTGCTAATTTCATCATGCATCAGTTCACAGCATGTAGCTATGACTGACTGTATCAGCATTTATTGCCGTTTTAGACTTGTTTTGGAAAAGGTGGAGATGAGCTGCCCTCCGGAACCATTGCGGAATATTTGATAGGGGCACTCACCATGCTTTTAGAGAGGGAGTTCAAGGGTTTTGCCCCAGGAGCAGTGAAGGAATGACAATGCATTCCCAAGCCAGAATGGTGCTTGGTGTGAGGGCAATTTGTGGTGGTGGTGTTCCCAAGTATTTGCTGCCCTTGTCCTTCTTGATGGAAGTGGTCATGATTTGGAAGGTACTGCCTACAGCCCGGAGGTACATTTCTGCAGTGCAACTTGTAGAGAGTACATACTGCTGCCACTTTATGATGGTAGTGGAGAGAGTGAATATTTGTGGATGCAGTGCTAGTCAGGTAGCCTGGATTGGGTCCGGCTTCTTCAGTGCTGCTGGAGCTGCACCTGTTGAGGTATGTGAAAGTGTTCCATCACTCCTATGACTTGTGTTTAGTTGATGGAAAGGCTTCGGG